>NW_009737381.1:0-54754 GCF_000703405.1 Apaloderma vittatum
TATTATTATTATTATTATTATTATTGTTTTTTTGAATTTGCAGTGGGTGGTTCAGAAAGTAATAGGTTTAAAATTCAGAAAGGAATATATGGGGCAGATGCTAAGAGCTGTTTCTTTGTGGCAAAGTCAGAGAAAGAAATTGGTTGAAGAGGTTGTATATAAAGACCTCCAATGATGAAAGTGCCAAAACCTAGACAATATCTGTCAGGAATAACATAAACAGAGTAGATTTTCTTTAGGGAATGAGGCTGGACAAGATGACCTCTTGAGGTACCTTCCAGACCTTTGCTTCTATAAAATGTATTTGAACTGACATGGAGACCACAGGCAGAATGTTTTAAAGGAAACCCACTACACAACTTGTCTGGGGGTCACATGTCCCCTTGTTTATTTAGGAAACCATTTCTGGGCTTATCTCTGCAAGATTCTATGTTGCCTGGGCACTGATTGCCTGAGGCCAATCCATTTTATGTAGGAATACCTAGCATCAGCTGTGATGTGGCTGAGTCAACAGAGCCATAAAAGAGCTAAAACCTCTTGCTTGAGGGTCTTAATGCTAGACCCTAACGGCCAGAGAGCATTTAGATTTACAGAATCTTACTTACAGATGGGTTTAAATACCTTCTCCTTAAGGCATTCCCAAAGCTTCATTAGCATGTTTAGATTGGAATGATTCAGCAGAAATATAAATGAAAATGTTAAGTTTTGTAGATGCGCCGCAGGATGGGACAAAGCATATGTTTATAACTCAGAAAATAAAATGTGAAAGAAAATAAAGATTACAAGAAGCCTGTAAGAAACACAGAGAATTTGTAGCTGCAATATTGTTTGTCTTGTGAGGGAAACCATGGCATGTATTTCTTAGTAATGTCAGCTGATGGAGCTGAGACCATAAAATGTTCCTTGCCACTAGCAGAACATTTCTATTGCTAGTTATTGATTGTATTGCTGGTTATTGTGAAAAACATATATTATAAATTGCATTACTTTTTTTTTTTTTAAATCTTTATGTGAAAAAGAGTTGCTATGTGGTGATGCAGAGGAAGCTACTGCCACAGAAATTCTCCGGAGAAGTAGCAGGGCATGTTTCCTCTCCACAGCCTGTGTTTAATATGCTGAATAACAGGCAGGCAAGCAAGCTTGTTGAAAGTCTTGCTTTTTCAAGAATCCTTGTTTGTATACAATGGCCACTTGGTTCCCACTGGTGGTCTGCAAGTCTCAGGCTGGTTGAAATAGCACGTTATTCAATAAGAGGATCTTAGTACAGTCGATGATGGGCACGTAAGGAGGTACACAAAATTACAAATGCTTCTGAATGGTGTTCAAAATCACTAGCTGTGCTCAAGTGGTGATAAAGTAGGGGAAATAGTTGAGCATTTAAGCTATGATTAAGTACACACATAGAAATATAAAATCACAAATGGAAAAATGCCAGGAGGTTGGTCAGATGAACTCTGTGGGTATGGGCTGTCACAGATAAAAGTGTTCCAGACACAAGAAGTGTCTGTCTTGCTTCTGATGCTATCTGAATTCAGTTAGTAGCCTTCAGTTCCATAATACTTGGTTTCTACATTTATACTCTGATCAGTATAAGTCATAATTGCTTTTTTTCAGAGCTGTAAGAGTTATAATAAAATGCCACCTCCACATCTTGCCTTTTCTGAGGTGCACCTAGCCCCCCAGCCTCCCCATTGTAAGGCCTTTCTCTTCTCACTCAGCTCCCTGGCTATTGCTTTCTAAGCACAATAATGTAGAAATATTAATAATTCATGTTCTCGTCTTGCTTTCATTTTCCTCTTTCCAGGCTCAGTTGCAGCTAAGGTTCAAGCTTTAAACAAAACTCTGGGCACTGTTGGACACTGAGCACTCAATGTGCTCCTTGGTTTTCTTTCAGAAGGAACCTTCCCTTTCTGAAGGGCTGACGGAGCACGTTTCACTCTACAGCTGCAGGAAGCGTGGGGTCACATCCCACCCTCTCCCTCCTCTGCCCACTCACTCGCTGTTGGGTACCACAAGGTCCCCTCCCGGAGCAGAGGCTGGCTGGGGGCAGAGGCAGGCAGGAGCATGCCTCTTGATGGCTTCCTCCTCCTGATGGTTGCTCAGCACTGGAACGGTCATCCCTCTCCCCAGTGTGTCTTGTAACTCAGGCCTTTGGACTATTTATGGTTTTGTTTACTTTTTTTTTTTTAAAAAAAAATGCAGTATATTAATTCTTTTTTTCCCTTTCTCCACATGCACTCACTATTTTTTTTCCCATTGTTTCTCACCTTCCCTCCACCCAGTTGCTCCATCTGTGCCACCTGCCATCTCCTGGGTGCTTCTGTAGCTACTAGTTTCCCTTTTTGTCCTCATCTGGCATTCTCTGCCATTTGGACCCCTCTTTTAGTCATCTCTCTTATCACAAAGATGTCCAGCCAGGGATGACTTCTTACTAGAAACCTATTTGCTAACAGTCAATCCTTGCTACTCCTTTTCCACCAACTTTTCTCACAGAGGCTCGTTGTCCTTGTCCTTCAGCAGTCTTTGCAGAAAAGTAACTTTGTAGAAAAGTACGGAACACCAAAATATAATTTCAGTCTGCATGGGTTTTGAGTCAAAAATAGATTGTTTTTCCTTTTCCTCAAAAAAGTAAAAATAGCTCAAGAGCAGATATTGCTGTTTGTCATATGTAGCAATTTAGGATGTTTTTATGAATACTTTAAAAGCTTTTCACAAACAGTTACTTTCATGTACTGAGTTCTCCTGAAAAGGAAATTGTTTGCATCCACTTTCCAATTGCTCAATGTTTTGTATAAAATGCAGGCTTATCAGTTACAATTATTCCACAGTTCTGAAAGACAAAAACATTCTGAATTAAAATGCTTCTGAATAAGTGATTTGAAAGACCAGTTACTGCTACTTGCTCTTATTACAGAAACCTGAATATGCTACTTTAATGATCAATATCTCATAAGTTTAAAATTAGCTTTTCACTGGCTTTGTAAATGAGCAGTAAAAATTTCTTTATAACCAGTGAGAATAATTTGATTTTGTTTTAGTAGCCAAAGGAGATTTTTTTTTCAAGCTGCTTTCATGATTCATAGGTATTTGAATAATGAAAGAAAGGCATAGATATAGAAAGTAAAGCTATCCATCCAGAAGGATCTTTACAGGCTTGAGAGGTGGGCCAATGCTAACCTCATGAAGTTCAACAAGGCCAAGTGCAAAGTCTTGCACCTGGGTCAGGGCAATCCCAAGCACAGATACAGGCTGGGTGGCAAGACAATTGAGAGCAGCCCTGCAGAGGACTTGGAGGTGTTGTATGAAAAACTGAATATGAGCAGCAACGTGTGTTTGCAGCCCAAAAAGCCAATCGCATCCTGGACTGCATCAAAAGAAGCGTGGCCAGCAGGTCAAGGGAGGTGTTTCTGACCCTCTGCTCTTGTGAGTACCGCTCCATGTGCAGTACTGGGACTGGGTCATGGACCTGTTGGAGTGAGTCCAGATGATTGGGGTTGGAGCACCTTCCATATGAAGATAAGCTGAGAGAGCTGGGGCTGTTCAGCCTGCAGAAGAGAGGGCTCTGTGGAGATAGTATAGTGGCCTTCCAGTACTTAAAGGGGGAAAAGACTACAGGAAAGATGTGGAGGAATTCTTTGTCAGCAGTGTAGTGATAGGACAAGGAGTAATGGTTTCAGACTGATAGAGGGTAGATTTAGGTTAGATGTAAGTAAGAAGCTCACTGTGAGAATGGTGAGGCACTGGAACAACTTGCCTAGGGAAGTTGTGGATGCCCCCTCCCTGGAAGCGTTCAAGAAAGAGTTCAGAACCTTTGAGCAACTTGGTCTACTGGAAGGTATCCTTGCCTATGGGTCTGGATTGCCTTTAAGGTCTCTTCCAACCCAAAGCACTTTGATTCTGTGATCTAGGAGCAGAGGATCCAGACCAATAAAAGATCTGGAAGAGGAAGCAAACTCAGAATCAATGATGTCTAAAATGATTATACTTTACAGATTTCTCTTTCCTCTAGTATTGTATCTCCTATACAGTGACTCATAATGAAGAATGCTAAAGGATACAGTGACTGGAGAACTGTGCCAGCAATTTGCAGTCTTGGATTCTAGAGGCCTTATGTGTGATGGATTCCCCCTGTGCCAGGAACATTGTTCTGAAAATAAATGTAAACCGAAATCTTTTTTTAGATAGATTTTTGATTAGTGTCTAATTTCTTCCAAGTAGCCTACAGAGAAAGCATTAGAAAATTATTTTTCCTAATCTTTAAATTGCCCCTTCAATCATGAAGTTCAATAAGGACAAATATAGAGTCCTGCATCTGGGGAGGAATAACACCAGGCATCAGAACAGATTAGGGTGTGTCCTGCTGGAAAGCAGCCCTATGGAGAAAGACCTTGGAGTCCTAGTGGACAGTAAGATGTCCATGGGACAGCAATGTGCCCTTGTGGCCAAGAAGGCCAGTGGGATCCTGGAGTGCATTCTGGGGTGCATGAAGAAAAGTGTGTCCAGCAGGTCTAGGGAGGTTCTCCTCCCTCTCTACTCTGCCCTAGTGAGACCACACCTGGAATACTGTGTCCAGTTTTGGGCTCCCCAGTTCAAGAGAGACGGGGACCTACTGGAGAGAGTCCAACGGGGAGCTGCGAGGATAATTAAGGGACTTGAACATCTCTCCTATGAAGAGAGACTGAGAGAACTGGGGCTGTTTAGCCTTGGAAGGAGACACCTGAGAGGGGATCTTATTAACATTTATAAATATCTGAGGGGTGGGTGTCAAGGGGAAGGAGACAATCCCTTCTCAGTGGTGCACAGCGATAGAACAAGAAATAATGAGTTTAAGTTAGAACATAGGCAGTTCAACCTCAACATGAGGAGAAACTTCTTTACTGTGAGGGTGACAGAGCACTGGCACAGGCTGCCCAGGGAGGTTGTGGAGTCTCCTTCTCTGGAGACTTTCCAAACCCAGCTGGACACGTTCCTGTGTGACCTACTGTAGGTGATCCTGCTCTGGCAGGGGGATTGGATTAGATGATCTCTAGAGGTCCCTTCTAACCCCTGACATTCTATGGTTCTAATCCATCCTGTGTAGATAAGAGCAAGCAGAACCGGATAAAGTATCACATTTGTTCTGTGTGCAGTGCCTTTCACTCCTGAGCTCTTCTAGCGTCCCAGCTGTCTCATTCCACCCGCTTGCTAACCAGCACCACTGGTTAGCTCTTGACCTGATGCTTTTCAGGGATGAGAAAGCAGCTCTGAAGTCATCCAAGATTACTGATAATTTCTTCCAGCCACTCATCTGATAATACCTCAGATGCCCAATTTATATATGACTTTAAAGACACATGTTCCCACTCAACAAACTCTTGGTGGGATCATCTCCCTGCACTTACAACTGCACTACTCCACAGTCACCCTGCGATTCAACTTGGTGGCACTTTGCTCTCCAGTTGTGACTTAACACTTGTTACCTTCTAGCTGTGCAAGGCTGCAGGTTCTTCCACAGCCAAGGGTGAGCAAAATTGCAGATCCTATGGTGAGTTTCAGTTTGAACTTTTCATTTTGCTCGCCCTCTTCTAAGTCTGGAAGCAGAACCTGTAGGTAGAGCTAACGTATTTTAGGAGAACAATTTGTATAGCTTGAGAGAGAAGAGAAACTAGCACCTATGGAGTAGACTTCCAGCAGTGGGAGACGGAAGAATAAATGGTGGATAAAGCCACTGAGGGCTATTGCATGCAAAAATGCAGATTAAAAATGATGTTTTAAAAAACTCAAGGGTACGGGAAGTTGGGAGCAAGTAAGAGAAGAAAGGATCATTCTAGATAGGTTCAGAAAGTGACTAGACAAATTCAGAGTAACCAAAACCTTACAAGACTGACAGCTGTGGAATGCAAAATGCTTCTGGCTCAAAGTAGGCATCAGCTGCTCTTCAGTGGGTGTTCAGAAGTCTCACTCATTCTTGACAGTAAGTGACCACTGTTAGAGGCCAGGTATGGAATTACTGCTGGCATCTGCAGTCTTTCTTAATGCTGCTCTTTACATTCCTGCCCTGTTCCCTGTTCACCTGGCCTTTCTTGGGCAGATACTATCAGGAATAAGATGCTGGAATAAATGATTCTTCAGTCCGATCCAGGTGCAGGATTCTTGCCTCAAAAATGTATCATCACTGTTTTTATTTTCTTCCACTGAGAAAGAAACACTGAAAGTATTCTGATGGAACACAGAACAGTACATTTTTTGTCTTCTGATTTTTTTTCCCACTCCCTGTGTGAGAGCAAGCTCAATCACTTGAGAACTCGAAAGGTGATATGAAGATACATTCTTTTAGCCTTCATCTTAGAGCCACACTGTAAGTAAACACAGACTACCTTAGCTGCTTCAGTTCTGCTTTGATGCTCTGTGGTCTCAAAATCTGGAGCTTGATGAGCACAGAGACGATTCATGGTTGTGGCATTCCCTGGTTAACCAGTGCTGTACCTTGAATCCCCACAGCGAGGTCTGTGCAGCTTTTCACCTCCAGTAGATTTTTACTTCTGTGCTCTGGGGACTTTAGATTATTCCCACCTGCAGTGGGAATGTGTAACAAGTTAGGTAGTAGTCAATGGGATTTCATCTTTTTAACAGTAGAATATTACATAGCTTTTAAAAAAGAAAAGTGTAAGAAAGATCAGAAAGCTTTAACGTTTTTACAAGTGTTTGGATTAAACACCTTATATTTAGTATTATACTAAGCTTGTGATAATTAAACAAGCTTAGGAAGGTGCAAGAGAGATCAGGATCTGCTCCCTCAAATTTTCCTCTCACAATGTCCTGTCACAGAAATGTAATTTCTTATCTTAATGGTCAATCACACTGATCTTTAAGCTGATTTCCTATTTTTTCCAAATTTCGTAAACAAAAAAGATGGAATTCACATAATTCTGTTTGTATTGGTTATGACACCAAATAAAAATTATTCCTGATTCTAACTGCTTACAAAACACCCCTTATATTAGAGACAAGAGAGGACTGCAAGTAAAGTCACATCTGAGGGAAAAATGGCAACTTTTTACCCAGAGATGTATTTGTTTAAGCCTTCTTTCCATTAGGGCACCTGGATCTATAACTTCATGTGATAAAATAAGTATTATTCATATATGAGTGAACATAGCGTAGTGCTCCTTCTTGTGGGACTTACCACTGTTACTAGGGGACTCTTTTCTTTTACTGGAAGCAGTTAGGAAAATCTCAGCAGGCCTTTGTACAATTATCGTGGCCCCTGGTTTCCATCTACTGCACTTCCAGCATTGCTGTTCCTAGCCAGTGGGAATTTAGCAAACTACTTGGAAGGAGATCTGGTCACTGAGGCATCAAAAATCTACCTTCTCCTCATACACCAGAAGGTACAGATGCAGCCTGAAAGCTGCACTGTGCCTTTTCACACAGAGATCTCATCAGGGAGAGAGTCCCAGGATTGGGACACAGTATCCAAAAATAAACACCTTTCAATGCTTTCATCATGGCAGCTTGTTGTCTTTCCTCCTTTTGTCCTGGCTCTGGAAATCGGGTGAGGTATCTTGCCTTCTTGGCCGTGTATAGGAGAAAGTGATAATTTGAATGGATGTCCTAAGTTTATTAACTTTCCCTGGCTGCCATGAGCGAAGGCAGGGAGAGAGCTCTCAAAACATCTCTCTTGTTGGCAGATCAAACCCTTAGATGACTGTGACAGAAATATTTGAAAGCATGATTAAATGAAGTCTCCTGAGCTAGGCACATTTTGAAAAATAAGCACTGTATTACTTCAATTTGCTGTAAACAGTAATTTACTTTGGTTATTTCCTTTAATTACAGCGCTCCATCTTTACACAAGGCTGTATTTAGGAACAAAGGGACCAGTGTCACTGTAAGGTGTATGTTATAATAGAGACATTTATTAGGCTTCAGGAGAATTCTACAGTGTATCTAGCAACTGTGTGGCTCTTGTCACCACTGATTCTTTTCTGGTTTTGTTTATATATATATATATATATATATATATGTGTGTGTGTGTGCGCTCATTTAAGCTCTTTCTGATTCTGCTATGAAGTTTGTTTGACATGCTACTACGATGTGCTTTTCTTACTTCTCTCATGGACAAACTTAAGATAAACCAGAATTGGAATAGCTTTTCCTCTGTTGTAGAAAATGTATAGATTTTAAGAGAAACAATCCAAAAGCAAATTTTTAACCTTACAAGCATCATAAATGAGCCAAATGTTCCTTTTCTTTTTTTCTTTTTCTTTTTCTTTTTTTTACAAAAAAACCAGGAAACCAAGTTCCCTAGCAAACCTATTTATACACAGTAGGTAACCCTGGGTTGCAGGCAGGACTAATAAACAAAGAATGACAACCTATTTCTTTTAATGACAAGCTGACATATTTATTTTTATTATTTCACAAAAGTATTCACCAGACTCATCTGTCACACTCTAACACCATACTCCCTCCCTACAGATTGCACTGAGGTTGAGTGAAAAACACTAAAGCTAAACCCAGCTTTTTTGGGATCAAAAATGATATTTGAGGGACTGCAGTTTACTGCACTGGAACATAACAGATAAGATTTTTCTTGTCCAAATAAAGTTTTATATTACTTATTTTTGTGTAGTTAAATTACAGATACAGAAAGTGATTTTTATACTAAAAATTATCTTTATGATATAGTTAAGTTGAACTACTTCTCTGTGAACTGGAATGCCATTTCCTATAAAATCTGCTTCACAACTTTTAGGGCATTAAATCAAACAGTTCCTTTAGAAAAGATAGAGCCTCTTATAGTATAGGCAAACTGCAGTAATGAATTTCAGATACAAACTAAGTTACCATAAAATGGGCTTACTTTTCTGTGTTAAGTGTGACACATTTTCCAATAATGGCATCATCTACAACAAAAGTGAGAATTCAGTTTTGCTCAGAGAAATAATCACCTTAGTTTTGCTAAATGCACTTTTTTTTTTATTTGTCATTTGTATAACGCTAACAAAGATATATAAAATAATTTAGAGTATCTTGAACTAGAATTTATAGCAGCTGCAGATCAAGATTTGCTTTCCAATCTTGGACAGGCAGACATTGTGTATGCAAATCTTACACTGGAAAAGAATGAGTATCTGTTTTGCATGTCACTTAATGGAAAGCCTATTAATTAAGTCCTCCAAACGAAATTGATTTAAGCCATGGAAGTGTTTAGAACACAAAGATTTTTCTTTTTACTGTTCATTTCTATTTATGTTTTACATAGATGTTGTAAAGTTGTTCTGAGCAGTCAAAACCTTTTAGAAAAGTAATGGTAGTTTGGAATATGCAAGGATTCCAGGTGTAGGACCTAAAGAAGAAAATAGATGGGTAGTGCAGTGTGACATGAGTGGTGGTTTTCTATGTTCATGTGTATGCATTTTCTTTCTACTATTTATAGCAGCTGTTTGGTCAGGGAAGAACTGTTACTAAGAAAGGAAGTTTTACACTTATTCAAAGAATTATTTTGTAATAACTAGAGGATAAAATAAGGACTTCCAAACTTGTATGGCTGTCTTTGGTTTAATAAAAAAAAAATACATACTGTAAAAAAAACTGATTATGGTGAAAAGAAACAGGAAAAATGTTTTTAAATGCTCCAAACCCATGTTTTAATTTCATTGTACAACATAACCCTGAGCCACTTGGTAAAGAGATCTTTCAGTTTCACCTAAATGCTGCTTACTTTGAAGAAGTAGCCAAGTGACTAAACATATGAGTCCTGGGGATTTCATAATTTTAGCATTACATATAAACCCTTCTGAGAGTGGATAACAATTCTGCTAACACAAAAGCAAAGGTAATCTATCCATTTAAAAATTATGGCACCAACATGCACTTTATTAAATGCTTGAAAACATTTTATGTCATGTCCATATTGCTTGCTTGAAACTGTGCTGATTTTGAATCTGAGCTAATATAAAGATACTGTCACAACCTCTTGTGTGAATTCAAACTTTGCAGAAAACAGTCTTTTTTTCCCCCCCAAATGCTTTCACTCAAAAAAAAAAAAAATCATCACACTATTTTAGGTGTCCTCAATCCTGTCAGGTCCCTTTTGCACATTGTTTTATGATACCTGCATTTTATGGGTAAAAAAAACCCCAGCCCAAAATGCCAACATAGTTTTTACATTACCATGCATATACTAGAGAAGTGCCATTATTGAGTTAGCTACTTATTAATGTTCATTCATGAATAAATAATGTTAGAATTAACATGAGCTATAGTTCATTATTTATTATTTCTCTGGATTTGATGCTTAGCAGAGGTGTTAAAGGTCTGACGCTTTTTAAATGTAATTCATTTCCTTTCGCTATGTATTTTGCTGGCTAAAAAAGTCCATTCACTTTTCTTTTGCTCTTGGTATTTTGGGGTAATACTTCTTAAAATCAGAGTATTGTTAATATTATTTCAAGTTATTAGTTAAATAAATAAAGCAATTAGTTAAAACCATGTAATTATTTAGTGTTAGTGAACAGATCTTGAAGTAAACTTGAAATCCTTGTATTTGTCTGTCTGCACTTGTGTCATGAAATGAAAACCAAATTATGTTCTTATTCTCTTTTGCTGTGATTTTTTATTTCTGAAAGTTCAAGAACTTGCAAGAAAGCTTCCAGACCAGAAGCCTGACACTATCAAAGTAAGAGGAATTTCATTCACAGTAACATAACCCTGTCCAATGACTGTTTGTTCTTGTTTAAACAAGATTCTTATTTACATTGTTAAAGACTCAGGATTAATATTTTATGTTTCATAACACATGGTGTTGAAGGTTGGTGAACCAGACAGTAAACCAGTCATTTCCTAAGAAGTATTTTCAGCACAAGCAAAACTGTCTGAATGTTGCTCAAAAGAGGCTGTTCTCATGGATCTGAACAGGAGAGGGATCCATACAGAAACTGAGTACTGTTCACAAGCTGGGAAAACACCCGATCTAACTGTAAAAATCCAACTATTGTGTATCAAGAGCAAACCGAACAGAGAATGATTCTTACAAGCCCCTGTGAGACTGCTTTCTCACCTGTGGGTATATCTGATTATCAGTCTTATAGTTAGGAGGGTTTTGGCAAGACTTATAAATTCCTGCCATGACTTCTGTCTACTCAAAACAAGCTGTTGGCTAGTGCTCTTGGCAAGCTTAACGTTTGCTGTGAGGCTTCTGCAAAAAAATATTTCGGTCCTTAATCATTTAGGAGAACAATTGCTTCCCCAAGGCTTCTGTCTGCAATTTGGGTTGACGTGTCTCTTCTGTAGAGATGCCATGTGACACATCCCGCAACCACCTGAATTTGAATCCACAGACCATATTTTCAAGGCGTTTCATAATACCTCTGAAGTTTCCTATGCGCCTCTTTGTGACTTTCCAAACTAACTTTCCAGACTCCAAAGAGCAGCCTGGAACCAGGGTCGTAAACCCAAAACAACTGAAAGTACAGGCACGCAATCTGAAGTGGGCACGAGAACCTGGGCACAGCTAGAAGGAGCTTCTGTCCCTAAACACGTACAAGGTGCTTGATGATAGGACAGACCAACATTAAGTATCGCCACATCACCTCGGTTTTGCTGGTAATTTGGCTCACATTAGGTTTTGAATTATTTGCAAACTCTCTAAGCTGAAACAGAAGCTGTGAAATGTGGCCATTCTGCAATCATGAATGGGTCCTTGCAGAGGCAAACAGATGTTAACTAGGCTGGTTGATGGAGCTAACTGGACTTGGTAGATGGCTCCTCCTGTAAACATGCTGCAGTATAGCAGCTCATGGTAGGTGGCTCCTGCACTGCCCACAGCATTTGCTTCTGAAGCTTAGCTGGGCATTTTTCAGCTTGTGATTTGAGTTTCAGGATCTGAATAATGAACCCCCTCTTCTGTAGAAGGAGGTACGAGAAGGAAAAGCACATTTCATAGTAATTAAATGTATGCTAACTTCAGAACTGTAAACTGAGCAGGAAGGATTAGGAAGGAAAAGAATAGCGACAGCTACAACTCAGGTCTGGACATTTCATCCCCTTTTTTATAACGGACAAAGACTTAAACTCACAGTAGCTTTATTTAACTCCTGTTTATTCTAGTGGTAATTATGAATGTAAGTAGGGCCTAGACAATGAAATGTGTATCTTCAGGAAACTTGGTCTGTGTGGTTTGTGTAGGATTGTGTTGCAACTTGTTTCCCTAAGGCTTCAAATGCCTCTCACCTAAAACTGTAAGGTAAAGTATGAAACTGTAATGAATAAATAAAGAAATTTAAACTACCTAATTAATTAAAACCCTGGAAAATTAGTATTGAAATTGCATTCCTTGCAACAGTAAGAAGATTATTTGCAGGTTCTTACTATTCCATATTAAAACATAAACTGCTTTAATAGCAAAGAAATTTTGGAACATGTACTTTCCATGGAGCATTTTAATTATGGTGTTGTACCAAAATGGTTCTACACAACTGGAATATTTTTTAATCCATTTTGTCTTTTTTTTCTGTGGGTGTATGATTTATTTTTCCAATATTTTGGAGGTGCAGAATGCTTAGACATGACCAAAAGCACCACCCAAACTATTCCCAGCAATCCAAAACATGCCCTGAATTAAAAAAATATCCCATAAATTACCTTATAGTCAACAACTGTTAACAAACAAATAAATAACCAAACAAACAAACCATGAACTAAGCAGCAGAGGGCTGAAGTCAGCATCCTAAAGCATATTTGTGTTCCCTGCATCCTGTCATGATTGATGCATCACACTCATGTGGCATTTGGCAAACATTGTTTTGCGGATACTTAGCATGATGACAAATTAACAAATGGAATAAATGGATTACAAAGCATTTACATAGTCATTTATGCCTTTTTCCCATCCAGTTCAGACTACTACAAAGTGATCTGAGGCTAGTTACGAAGAGATATACAAGCCTTACAAGGTGCAGCATGCAGCAGGGTGATTAATGCAGAAAGATTAATGAACGTAATTTTGAATCAGTAGCTTTCGTCTTACTCTACTTGCTCATTTTGTTATTAATAGGCACTGAAATCATGACCCTTATTTCATAAATCCTCAAAGGGTTGGCACTAGGCTGCCACAGATAGCATTCTTGAAGCATCTTTGAAACAACTTGTGATAAACAGGGACAAAAGAGACGATCATCCAGGAGCAAACATCTGAGGAGCAGGGTAAATTAGCACGGGTGACGGTCCACTCTATCATGGCAGCCGCACTTCTGGCTCCTCCATACCCTACTGATCAGGCACTGTAAATCTCAGGGGGCTGTTGCTGAAGTGCCATCAGGTTTGAAATGACTTAGTGGGTTGTCTCACAAGTTTTTTATGGTGGGGAAGCAACAGGAGTAATTTTTTATATGATGACTCAAAGGTGACTGCTAAGCAATGTTGCTGTGTTTGTAGAGAGTGACAAAAAGTGCTCTTTCTGGGAGAGAACTCATGATTGTGAGGCTTCCACTGCATGAAGATGCCCCTCACTTCACACAGGTGCCATCAGTGTGCTGTGCCAAGCTGCTGCAGCTGCAGCCATACTGTATTCCTGCCATCGTCTTTTCATTCTGTGATAAATTTGTTCAAACTTGGTGTGTCCACTCCCCACTAGAGACAGCAGGGAGTCCTAAACACATTCCATGAATGCTTCCCTTTGTCCTGTTTTGGACAAGTAAACTGAAATTTGTGTGAAAAGTGTTTTGGTTTCACTCTTTTTTTAAGTTTGATTACTTATATGATGCATGGTAGTTTTTGATGTGTAGTAAATCTGATGCATACTGTAAGATATAGGAAACACTTGGTCTTACACGTTCAGCTTAGCAAGTCAACACGTGTCAGCTGGGCTGTGCTAACTGTCCAATTTTGTGTTCTTTGCCTGTGGCAACTGTATAATGGTTCAATTTAGCTGGCCCTCAGAGAAAGCACCTGCAGAGATTCAGTGTACCACAGACTGTCTCACCCCTTTCAGGCATGCAAAGCTGTGAGTTTCTCAACTTGACCACTGTATGCTTGTGCTATATTGGCTTACAACATGCGTTTTGTGGGGACATACTGAAAGCCAGAGCCTCTCCCCATATATGAAGCACTGAACACCTGCAGGATGAGCTCCTTCTGGTACTACTCATACTCTGGACACCCTAACTGCCTGCCTTTGCCTGTATGGCTGCTGGAGGACTCATTTTCAGGGTGGATAAGCTGCTCATTTGTGGCTGCTGAGGTGATGGAGTGGAGAGCCAAAGGCTGGGGTGTTGTGGGGCAACTGGTGTGAATTACAAGGGAAAGAAATCTGGCACTGCAGATGTGCAACCCATTCTAGGAATGCTAAGAAGTGATATTTCTGAAGACGTTTTGCTACAGAAATGCACCACACCCCGTCTGGGGTGCAAAGGGGAAAAAGAAAAGAGAGAATGAAGTAATAGATGAGGGAGTGACAGAAATTAAAGACTTGCAGCAGACACTTGTGCCTTAGGGGGCATGGGTGGCATGAACAGATCTGAGGAAGGGAAGGAAGAAAAGTTAAAGGACGTGCATTAAGCTGTATGTATGTCAGAGCTGTCATTTTTAACTTAAACTAGCAGCTAAAAATGTAATATGTTGAATGAAACTAAATGACCAATCTACTCTAAGGCCCTTGTATGCATTAAATTTCAACAAGAAAAAGAAACAGAGTAAAAAGAGTGATAAAATAATACTAACAGTAAGAGTTGTTGTGCTTCTCTATCAACATTACATGTGAAATACATGCCTGAAAGCAAGCTCTGGTAGTTGCAAAGTAGAAAAGTAAATCTATGTGATCTTCCCTCTGCATTTCAAGAAAACATTTGGTGGAAAGTACAAAATAGAGATTGACAAATAGAGCCAACTACAGAAGACATTGTGGAAATTTTTTTTTCAAATGAGAATAGAAACATTAAAACCAGTATTTAAGGATGTTGGAGATCTCATACATGGATCATCACAACATAGTTAGAATTGGCTATTATGTGACAAGAGTCGTTCAGAAAACAGAACTCATCAATCCTCTAAAATAAAGTGAAAGTACTTTTAAACTAACTCATGTATGATCTATGTGACACGTATAAAATGCTGCACTCTTCCTAAAAATCTTTTTTTCTGGTGATATAAGTAAGAATTACATTTTCAAATAGACCATTATTTGGAAATGGAAGTGACAAATCAATGTACAGAATTAATTCCATTTTTGAAATGTGAAACTTAATAAAACATCTCATCAGAAGAGTTTAGTAGCATTCAGAAGAATGCCACACCTCTCCATCAGCAGAACTTTTAGGACATCTTTTCTTGCCAAGTTGTTCTACATGCCAGATTTCATCTGACAAGTCATATATTCTGCAGAAGTTAAAGATGGTGTGTGGGGGAAAAAAAGAGCACTTCAGGCAGAGCTCTAGCCATTACAGATAGGGATGTGGGAGTGAGTAGTGAGTCCTATCTCCACCCTTCTGGTGAGTTGTAGGCTGACAAGACTAACACTCCCTATGCAACGTGCACTTCCGGATACCTGTTGAGATGATCCAGCCATCCTGTGTGAAAAACTGGTCTTCTGCCTTTGGATTTCTGAGCTTCCTCAGACAGCACTGACCAAGGATCTGGTCATATTTTCAGATCTGGGAGTAATATATCCCTGCTAACTGAGGTGACAGCATTTAGTCTGGGTGCAGGACTACACTGAGGCTATGTTGCTGCCCTCCTCATGCACAGTGAGCTTAGCCACATCCTCAGTGACCCTTTGGGTTCAACACAGGTACTTCAGCTAGTTAACTCAATTCAGCATGTGTGGAGAAAGCAAAGAAACATTATGTTCAGTCAGAAGTGTAAAAAAAAAAGGAATAAATGCTGTGAGATCTTCAAGAGCTTAGCCTTAAAGCTCCCAGGACAGTCTTGTTTGCAGAAGGTGACGGCTTAGGAGGGGAGGGGCTTTTGGATAGCTCCCGAGTTTCTTGAAACATTTGAGAAGGTGCTTTGACCATACTGGAGTAATTAATGGGATTTGGTATTTCTGTGTGTACTTAACTACAGATTTATGCACGGTAAAGCTCACCACTGTCCAAATGTACCTGTAGGGCCTCAGCTAAAACCTTTGAAGTCAGTATCAGTCTGAAGTGAATGAGAGGTGGATCATGCCCTTAAACAAATATTTCTGGAAAGCCCACTGTGCATATGGAGAAATATTTTCTTGCTAAGCTGACATTTTAAAATTAAATAATTTTTTCGCTCCAGGCCTTAGAGGAAATGGGACAGCTTTCTTTTCACATATTATTTTTTAATGGTGCAAAAAATGTTTAAGATTCTTTTTATTTTAAAGTGATTATGTATCTTTTTTCATACTTTTCTGAAGACTGCACCCCAAGAACAAAGAATATATCAAACCCATTGATGAAGGAGAAAGCATTGGAAATTATTGTCCTGAAAAGTTTTTGAAAGTTTCAAGTTTGGAAATTGGGGAATAAATGGAAACTCTTTTGTAACCACAAGAACTGTTTTGCGCTGTCTGCCAGTTCGTGGGTGTTTGCGTGTGTCAGAGCTCGTCATGGAGTGTATACGGGATTACATTTTCCATCCATGCTTACGAATTACTCAGAAATGGATCCAGATTTCTGCTACTGCTTTGTTATTTGTAAGCATAAATTGAATAATCTGTGTGATTAACTTTCAGACTACAGAACGTCCATAAGCTGATTGTTGCAGTGTGTCACCACTGGCAGTTCACATAAGGTGGTTGATTAACAATTTTAGAGTGTAAGCTTTCAGCTTCCCTTTTGGAGAACTAAAATTTTTAAGAGGTGTGAACAATGAATACTAAATTCAGCCAGAATTTAACAACAGATTTTCAACTCCTGTTGTGAGTCTTCATCTGGCGGGAAGCAAGTGTGGTGTACCTTCCGCAATGTCAGTAAACTTTGACTCATTTACACTGCTACTAAATCAAAAGAAACACTTCTGGGAACTACTCACCACCAGTTTAGCAAGGACAGTTGTCGGTTTAGCACACAATGTTCAGAAGTTACATTTTTGTACAATATAGTTAACTTGGGTGTGGATTCAGAATATTTGGGAAAAAAAGGACTGTATGCTTCTGTGCTTCTTGTTTTTATTCTGTTATAACCAATTGTTACTAGTCCAACAATACTGTGAAACAAATGGCACTATTAAAATATTTGGGGGGTAGATACTAAAGGACCTTTGGAGGAGGTTAGTCCTTGCATGCCCAGTGTTTATATATTGTTAACACCTGGGTGATGCCTGAGGCATGCCAGCCAATAATTATATACTTTCATATTTCTTTCCTGACAGTCTGTCATCATTATTTCTAACTGTGAATTAAAGAGAGATTCTTCATGCCTACCCTTTTTACCTGCACTAAAATCTACATTATCTTCTCTAAAATCATATTTATTTCACCAGCAGGTTACATAATGGGGTTCATTACACTCCTTTTGCGTACAAAAGAAAAAGAAATGCTGTGCTGGATCTCCTGAACTATTTAAATGGGAGCTGCAGAACAGACTGTCTGAGCAAACATATTGCAGAAAGTAATTTCCCATTAAAATATTTTTAATTAAGTTCCTAATGACCATATTTTGATCTTAAAATCAGGGCCATCACAGTTTGTACCTCACAAAAAGGCAATGGCATAGGATTTGCATGTAATTCATGCATCGTCACTGTAGCAGTGGGCTTTCTGTGAGAAGCAAGGAGTCGTAAAACATCCATGCATCAGTGAAAGTTGGGTTGGAACGAGGGGGTTCAGCTCTTTACATGAATTGTGAAGTTGAAGGGCAGAAGGAATTAGTAAGTCATCTGGTCTGATCTCTTGTATAAGATGAGCATCTACCTCTCTAATGAGGTTAATAATTTGTTATTAATTGGTGCATATGTTGCATCTGACTTGTATAGTTCTTACAGAAGAGCTTTCAAACTTTATATGAAGGCGTTAAGATGTGGAGAAACTACATGTCCATTGGTCATTGCTCCAGGGGATTAATCATTCTTGCAGTTAACAGCTAGAGCATTTCCCTATTTAAATTTCATTGTGCTTCGCTTTCATCTGCTAGGTGGTTTTTTTTGTTTGTTTTGTTATGCCTTTCCTGATTCATTAAATTTCTTTTTATAGTCACTGTATTTTTTTCTGCCATGTAGGTATTATGTAAGCTGTAAGCAAACCATCTCTTACTGTTGTATTTTAAAAGCTGTGCAGATTCCTTATTCTGTCTATGTAAGGCATTTTCTTTGAGCTCTGAAATGACTGCAGTGACATTTTCTGTGCACGTTCAACATCTTTCTTGAAATAAGAGCAGCAAAGCTGGAGGGAGTGTTCCAGTATTAGTCTCACTAATGCTTTAAGGAGTTGCTAAAATGATCTTGGTTTTGCCCCATTTGTTGCTCTTTGTGTATCTAAGGATCAGAGACACCTCTTTTGCTGGGTGACCCTCATGGAAGCTTAATTCCACACATCTGTGTACTTGGATGTGTCAATTATTACCTTTTTTTTTGCCCCTGGATACAATTCCTTAGCCTGTGGCTAGGGTCAACTTTTTTTTTTCCCCTTGATACATGACTTTCATAGAATAGTTTAGTTTGGAAAGGCCTTTTAAAAATCATCTAGTCCGATCCCACTGCAATAAGCAGGGACACCTTCCACTAGATTAGGTTGCCCAGAGCCCCATCCAACCTGGCCTTGGATGTTTCCAGGGATGGACCATCTGCCACCCCTCTGGGCAACCTTTTCCAGTGCCTCATCACCCTCATTGTAAAACTTTTTTCCTTATATCTAGTCTAAATCTACCCTCTTTTAGTTTAAAACCATTACAACTTTCTTATCCTGCCAAAAAGTTTGTTCTCCTCTTTCCTGTAGGATGCCTTTAAGTACTGGAAGGCTGCGATAAGGTCTTCCCAGAGCCTTCTCTTCTCCAGGTTGCATAGCCCCAGCTCTCTCGGCCTGTCCTCACAGGGCAGGTGCTCCAACGCCCTGATCACCTTCATGGTCTCCTGTGAACCTGCTCCAACAGGTCCATGCCTTTCTTGTGGTGAGGGCTTCGGAGCTGAATGGAGCACTCCAGGTGAGGTCTCACTAGAGTGGAGCAGAGGATCAGAAACACCTCCCTTGGCCTGCTGGCCATGCTTCTTTTGATGTAGCCCAGGATGCGATTTGCTTTCAGGGCTGTGAGCATGCATTGCTGGCTCATGTCCAGTTTTCATTCACCAACACCCCCAATCCTTCTCATCAGGGCTGCTTTCAATCCCTTCATCCTCCAGCCTGTATTGAGAGTGGATGGCTGTGTTAACTGTTTAGAGTTTTGCAGGGTATCGGGGCTGCCCTCTGCTTCATTTGCCACTCAGCTAGGAACAGCCACAGCTACAGATTTAATTAAAATGTTGACTAGCATCAGTGTAAATACAGACCCCACTAGGAACATCTGTTGTGATTCCCAACTTTTTGAAAAGCCATTATCCTCAAAGAATCAAACATCTTTTAAACAAGATGTACTTTCCAATACACTCAGCTGACTGGTGGCAGTATTAATATTTTTATCTTTTAATTCTTTGTGATGTAAATCATACATGATTTTTCTTTAATCTATCCTGGATTAATACCAGGATCCCTGGTCTTCAGTTAACCTGGGTCATCTGCTTCCCCTTCCATTGCAAGCTTTCACAAAATTAATACCCTCTAAGGCATCTGAAATCTTTCTGCTATTGCAAGCTGTACTGGACACGAGTATCAGCCAGAAGGGCATTTCAGCTAATTCTCATGGAATTCTTGGCTGAAAATTTTCTGAATCTTCTGTTTTTAAGATACTTATCTCCTGGGGATGTGGTTCAACATCCTTCTTAATTACTTATAGGCTGCAAAGTACTGCAATGCCCTGCAGTCTCATGCATCATCATTTTTATTGTCTCAGCAGCTGCATTTCTTGGTGACAAGGTTTTAGTTCTGGTCTAGATGTAAGAGCTGGCAATTGTTGTGAACACTACTCATTTCTTTCCAGCATAAACACTATGGGAACAGTCTGTCCCCTGACTCTCAGGTGTAATTGTCATTGAGTTCAGCAGAATTTGTGGCAAATGCAGTAAATGAGTTGTAGAGCAAGATAACATCCTCTGGTTGATAAATTGGCTGAAATGAAAGAGGTCTCCTGCTCTCTACAAACCTTACCTTGTTCTGATGGGACATGTCTGAGCACAATAGACAAATCATAAGCATGTAGTCTGTGAACAACTGAAGGCTTGGACATCATTGATGTGTGTATTATACCAGAGCCACTATTATCATTGTATTTCAGAAAGCTAGTCATGCACTAATACTAATCTAACACAGTCAAATGCAGTTCCTAAAATTAGAGCTCTATATGATTCCAGTGGAAAAAGAACAGATAATCTCAGCAATTATTGTTGAAAACTGTGCACAAAACGTTTAGGAGTGAACTAAGTAGTACAAATATATATACAAATATTTTCTAGTAGTATTTGTAGTGTTTTTTTTATATCTATGTAAGACTAGAAGCATGCATGTTTTAAAAATGTCAGGTTATCCAGAAGCAATTATATCTATTATAAACATATTTTCATGAAATACACTGATAGCAGTTAAATTGATGTTTGTTGAACAAATTAATCCACTGAAATGATAAGAAATGACATTAATTTAGTTACTACTTTGAATACATCATCAGTTCAAGGTTTAAAATGTATCTTTGGTGGAAAGACACTTCTCAAGGATAGAAAAAGATATGAGGAAAAGCCATGCAATTAAATGAAAACCACAGAAAAAAAATAACATAGATAAAGGTACTTTTCAAAGAAAGGATATGCTTTTTGGCTCTGATTAATACAGCATTGACTCACTCAGGTTAAGAAAAATAATGTTTCAAAGCATCTTGTAACAGCAGAGGAACAGATACCTCGTGGTAACCACAAATGTGCACAAATACAAACAAACTTGCATACATCCACATGTGTAGATTAACAAACAATAGCAGCCCTAAACATTACTTCAGTGCTCTGCCTGGAAAATATTTTGTCCAAGATGTGCTGAAATTGGCTAAACAACTTTATACTGATCATCCCCTGTTTGAACATGTTTTATGAAAAAAACCACGGGAAATCGTATGTATGCATCTTCTTGCCAACAGACAGAAAGGACAAAAGACTCAACTTGCAGCTTGAAAAACCTCAGAAATGCAGAATCAAACGATATTCCACCACCCATTACATACACTCTCTGTGCTGAGCAGCCTACACCAGAAACAGCATGCACTAAGAAATGTTGGCACGTTACTTCTTTCTTGTTAGACTTCAGGAAAGTTTTCTGCACTTACTTTATGAAGAATGTCGGTAGCTTCTGTATTAAAAGTAACTTAGATATGGTTTAGTTTTACCCCAAAATAAAATCATGGAATCCAAATGCTAGTATCAGTACATAACCTCTAGACACTTAAACAAAAGAGGTGTTTACAAACTGTTTAACAGAAAGTGAAATTTGTTTACTAACACTGTATTTCATGAACAACTAAGAAATCTAAATTATAAATCAGGGTTCAATATATAAGGAAAGTGAGAATTTTTAAAGTAAAATACGCAATCAGCATGAATATGAATATCAGTGAATAAAAATAAGGAAATTAGAAACCTACAAACTCTTGGTATCATTGCAGTATCTACTGCCAATTGCTTTAAGGAAAACAGAGGGGATGAAAGGATTGTAACATGGTCTGAAAAAGAGTAGCCGTGGCTTAAAAATATGAAACCAGCTACTGTTACCTAATTGGCTGGATGCTCATCCTGGACAAAATATGTCAATGGCTGAAATTGTACTCCACAACATGGATTGTGAAGCAGTGACACTCGAATTTTCACAGCCCCTACACAGTGTTTTCAGGATTAACCCACTGCATTCCCCTTTGCACTATCCTGAAGGTACTACAGTGAGTTCACTGAGAAGGTGCAGAATAAAAGCCATGAATATACTACAGTGTGCACTAAAACCCACCATATGCCCTTCATGCTGGTTGTTCATCATGTACATGAGGCAGAGTGCTCTCCAGGTGCACAGTGTGTGATGGGGAGACATCTAAGAGATTCCACGCGAGGACAACGCATCTAGTCCCACATTGCCCTAAGAAAGTGTCACTGAGGCCAGAATGGATCTTCTTGGCGGTGCTATGCTGAACCTTGTGCACATGGAGCGAAAGGACAGAACAGGAGTTGCTAGCAATAATTCGGGCTTGGTGGAAGCAAATTTCCCAGAAAATATTTGAATGCCCTTTTTTTTGAAGACATAACAAATGCAACTGTAGGCGGCCATCAGCAAGGTGACTTCATACTTAATAGCTGAACAATGTTTTTGATAAGAACCTGTTACTATATGCATTCAAAATGTGAGAGCATGTATTCTCCCACAGATTAAGTTTGCTTGTTGATATATACGTAGGCAAGTATGAAAGACTATCGAATGTAGGTTGAGTCTGCAGTGCTGTGTGGCCCATGCAAATCAATCAACTCTCTGCAAGAAAATACATTAAGAAAAGGATGTAACATGTATATATAAAATTTGCAGATGTTATTGAAAATTGTGGCTTGGTAAATCAGGGTAAATTACTCTGTTTCCCTTTGTGCAAGTAATATGATATATTTTAACATAAGCAGAAACAAACTAGAACCCAAAATATGACTAACTTACCCAGGCTGCTTCCTCCCTGTGGGCAGGGCTTTCTAATACACCTGTAGCCAGTCACTCACAAAGGGAGCTTATGCAGGGGGTAGTGGGGTCCTGTATCTTTCTCCAGTCTAACCTTCAGGTTAGTTAGCATTTTTAGATCTGAAGCAAGTAACGTTATGTAATTTGGGATCTAATGCAAATAACATCAGCTCAATTTATGCAGTTGGTTTTATACAGGTGGGTATTCTTTGTATGGAGAGATCACTCATCTGCCAGGTTTCTGTTGATATATGAAATATTTCTTCTCGCTTCTTTCTGGTTGGGGAAGGATTTGAACATTAAAATATTTATTATAATTTTTTAAAAAAATCAATATTGGCAATTCTTCTGCCTTTATCTAAAGCTGATCAAACAGTCTGATTTTTATGTTCTCAATAGCCATAAAAAATAAGAACTTTGAATGTAGTGATCAAATATTAAATAGATTTTTACATTTGATTTGCATAGACACTACTTTGAGTTTTAAGAATAATAGTGTTAAGGTATGGAAAACATTATTTATTCATTTTTATTTTGGTGGGTTTTGAGCTGTGAATCAAAAATAGAAATCTCATTTGTGACATGAACTTAACAAGCTTTTTCTCAGCATAGCTTTTAAACTAGTTGACAAAAGGAGAAAAGAAATCAAAATTATTTGACTATTCATAAAAAATGGATTTACTACATTATCCATTAAATATTCTTTTAGCATCGATAGAATGGCTTGAATAATAAATACTTTTAGTTGTAAATAATGTATTCTATTTCTAAAACCTCTGAACCTGTTATACACTTGAATATAATTTGTCCAGGTCTAACAAGGCTCATCTGGAATCACTCCTCTGAGTGTTGGAAGGGTGGTGCTTTTGCTGGGATAACTGGGAGTGAGCAGGTCCTAACTGGGTACACAGAGAGCAGATCCCCCCGGCCCAGGCTTTGTCTGGCTTCACAGAATCATAGAATGGCCTAGGCTGGAAGCGACCTTAGAGATCATCTAGTCTAACCTCCCTGTCATGGGCAGGGATGCCTCTCAACTAGATCAGGCTACTCAAGGCTCCCTCCAACTTGGCCTTGAACACCTCCAGGGAGGGGGCAGCCACAACATCTCTGGGCAATTTATTCCAAAGTCTTGCCGCCCTCGTACGAAGAATTTCTTGCTAAGATCTAATCTAAATCTATTCTCCTTCAGCTTAAAGCCCGTTCCCCTTGTCCTATCAGTGGATACTCTTGTAAAAAGTCCCTCCCCAGCCTTCCTGTAGGTTCCCTTCAGGTATTGGAAGGCAGCTATTAGGTCCCCCCGAAGTCTTCTCTCCTACAGCCTGTCCTCGTAGCAGAGGTACTCCAACCCTTGGATCATCCTTGTGGCCCTCCTCTAAACACACTCCAACAGATCTACATCCCTCTTATGGTGGGGGCACCAAAGCTGGACACAATATTCAAGGTGAGGTCTCACAAGAGCAGAGTATAGCGGGAGAATCACCTCTCTTGATCTGCTGACCACGCTTCTCTTGATACATCCTAGGATGCGGTTGGCCTTCTGGGCTGCATGAGCGCACTGCCGGCTCATGTTGAGCTTCCTGTCTATCAACAACCCCAAATCCTTCTCTTCAGGTCTACTCTCAACCCACTTCGTATTGTTGCTGTTTCATTTGCATTCACACTCTCCCTTAGCCCCACAGGGAATGGAGAGCCCAGAGCTCCCATGACTCTCTGAAGGTTATTCTTTTCCCTGGATATAAGCGGTTGTTGGTAGGGAGAAAAATAAAGAATGGGCCATGACTTTGTCTATCGTCAACCACATAGGTGTTCTCAACTACCTCACTGTGGCTGCCCCTAATCAATGGACAACCATGGAGCTGTCACAGAATCATAGAATGTTCAGGGTTGGAAGGCACCTTGAAAGATCATCTAGTCCAGCCCCCCTGCCAGAGCAGGATCACCTACAGTAGGTCACACAGGAAAGCATCCAGGCGGGCTTTGAATGTCTCCAGAGAAGGAGACTCCACAACCTCCCTCGCCAGCCGCTGCCAGTGGTCTGTTAGCCTCACAGTGAAAAAGTGTTTCCTAATGCTTTTGTGGAACCTCCTATGCTCCAGCTTGCATCCGTTGCCCCTTGTCCTATCATTGGACAGGCCTGAGAAGAGCCTGGCTCTGTCCTCCTGACACTCCCCCTTGACATATTTATAAACATCTATGAGGTCACCCCTCAGCCTCCTCTTCTCCAAGCTAAAGAGACCCAGCTCCTTCAGCCTTTCCTCATAAGGGAGATGTTCCACTCCCTTCACTATCTTTGTGGCTTTGAGCTGAACTTTTTCAAGCAGTTCCCCGTCCCTCTTGAACTGTCCTTGTTCACCTCAGTGTCGTGAGTCACTGGGAAAGCTTAGTCCCCACTGGTGGGAAAAGGGGTATTTCTCCATTCATGTGGAGTTTTATTTTTGCCTAGCAGCTGGCCTGACTTAAGTGGCCCTGGATGTTTTGCTGTGGTGTGACAATCTAATGCTCTTTATGGGCAAAGAAGGGAAACGTCAATCATGTGAATGCCAGACTCCGACTGGAGACAAGTTTGTGGCAGGTTGGAGTGCATGGATGCTGCCTCTTCTTGTCGCAGGTGAATGGATGGGCAGCTGCCTGCTCATGGTCATCCCAAAGCCAGAAGCTCCTTCCTGTCCATCTGATCATAGCTCTGGAGACCCATCTGGGGCTCAATGTGGCACAGCTGTACTCAGTCTGAAGAGGTCAGTAGTTCAGTGAAACACTCTGCCTGCTGAAACAACTTGTATAGTCACTGGAGGAGCAGTGGTGGATGGGATTGGGTGTTTCATTTAAGTGGGAAGGTTAAAAAATATTTTTTGTGTTCCCTAAATATTGTTGAGGAGTATAAAGCCTTTAGCAGTAATAAAGATGACTTATGACAAAGTAGGAAAATTAACAGTTAGGAATATAATTAATCCTTACTAAGGGCCACTAAAACTTTAATGCAAAGAGAATTCTCTAAAACTTTCATCTGTTTTCATGGTGTTGACGTTGCTCAAAACATGCACATTAAAACTTGATAATGCTGTGTCCTGATCTTTACAGAAGTTTTGGTGAGTGATGCAGGTGTTACGAGACATCAGCCATGGGAGATGCTTAACAAATCCATTTGAAATTTTTAGTATTAAACAACAGGAGCCATGAATCAACCCTTAGCATTAACCTACCTACCATTGTCGTTTAATATAGGTCTCAATTATTTAAATAATTGTGGGAAACCACTTTATTTCTAGAGATATTATGTGATCCTGAAGGCATATTTTGTGACTATCACACTCTTTTAATTGTCTATTACTGTTTCAGATACTGAGGACCACTCAGAAATAGCAAATAGGCTCCATTATCTACCTGAAAAACTTATATATCCTGGTATAATTAAAAATCCAAGAAAATCTCCATATTTTTCTGAAAACTTGTGTATGTTCTCCTTTTTGACATATGTCAAATTCATGATCAAAATTTTTAAGTAGCATCTTATGATGTCTTGTTAACTGTTATTCTTCTCACCAGTGTAAAATGGCAGATGTACAGTATATGTAAATACTCATGAAGACCAAACTGGTAGAAAAATTGTCACATCAACACTTCACTGGTACTTTTTCTGGGTGATGATCATGTTTGAAAGGCAGGAAGGAGTAAAAAGGCAAATCTTTTTATCTTCTCAACTTTTATGGCTATATTCAATATAATAATAATAATGAGATACTATCAGATTTAACTGTAAAGACTTTAGTTAGCATCTAGTGTAAATGAATTTTTGTGGGAAAAATAAGCAAGGAAGGAATCAATGAGTCACCTTTGAGATTAGGAGAATAAAACTGTGCCTCAAGGAGTGTTAAAATATGTTTAGATTAATCATGGATTAACATCATAAAACTTGAAATATTGTTGCTAATGTCTTTGCACTAGACTGAGCTATTCTAAATCAATGCTGAACAATGTTTTCATATGTGGAATGAGGCAGTAGTTTCAACCTTTCTTTCGCTGAAAAACAGATTAAAAACCTTCAACTGTTTATGTATTTGTTCTAGCAAAAATTTCCTCAAGGCTTGTGTAGAGTTTCATGTTGAGAGAGGGAGAAGAGAAAAGATTTCAGCCATGAAAAAATCAAGGTGAGAAATTGCACCTGGAAATTGGGCAAGAAGAATAAAATTATATAGTTTTATCCTGGGATAAAATATGGCTGATGGTGTAATGTCACCCACTTAGATTGAACCTGTGTCTGCCTCTGCATAGAGTAGGAAAACAAATCTATATTTTCCAATTAAGGAATAAATTTCTTTAACTGCTTTCTTCTTTTCTGAAAAATGAGGAGACAGTTCTGGCTCCTGAAATTTCTGCACTTTTACAACACAAGCACTGCTGGTCAAATTAATTAACGGCATTAAGAAGGCTGTGGCACTTACGCAAAAAGTCTCTTAGGGAGAAATCAGAATAGACACAGTCAGCCTTTCCAATAGTCCTGGGTTAATATGGTTAGTACAACTGCTGCATTCAGCAGAAAGGCAGGAGGTGCAACTCTCTGCTTAAAAGGTACATACAGCCTATTGACCCAAACTTTTCTGAAGTCCAATGTTTCAAATTAGATACAACAGAAATAATAATGCGGCTGATTTACAAACTATTGTTTGAATGGAGCCTATTTGGAAGACATTTACTAATCATAAATAATTTCCGTATTTTGAGGAATATGTTAGTCCAGATCAGAATATGTTAGGTCAAAGAACAGACCAAACAGATGCTGTAGTTCTTGAAGTCCTCAGTTTTTAACTCTGATTTATTTATGCAGTAAAACCCACTAAATTGAAAAGGAGAAAGATAGGAATGTAAAGCTATTTCTGTCCTTTGCTTTTTTGTTAGTGGTCCTTGGCCAGTAACCAACAGGGAACTTCTGCACTCCCAAGCTCGTTTAGGTTCCTACTCTATGAGAAGGACTATTTCAAGGCTCATAATGTCCTAGATTTAATTTTTATGTCAAAAAATTAGAGTTGGAACTGAAGTAACCATGAGGACGTGCACTGGTGTTGGAAAGGATTGGCAAGCACAAATGTGAGTGTTAGGAAAGTGATTTGACAAGCCTGGAAGATGGAAAGGGGAAGAAAAAAGGTGAAATAATAATATTTTAGCAATAGTGTATAGTTAGAAAAGCAAACAACAGTGGGGGTTTTTAATTATTTGTTTGTTTAATTGTTTTTTGAAATCTCCCTTACCTACCTGCCTCATTTTAGAAGGACTTTTTTTAAATGCAGTTGTCCTATATCATCTAAAGTACAAACACACACATAAGTTCTCTTGGAAAAACTATTTTATTTAAAAGTGAGCTACAGAAACATGCTTTATTAGGAATTACAACTGTCCCTGACACACTGTTCAGCCATCAGCTCATCTGTGGGCATTTAAGTCATACAGCCACCAGCTTCACGAGAGGAGCGTCCCTGGGCTGCAGTACAGCAGTTTGCTCCAGTGCCACTTATTTCTTTGCCTGGAAGCATAGGAGACAAAAGACTAACCTTAAGATGATAGTGCAAGTCGATAGTAAGGTCCTGAATGAAGTGGGAGACACAGCGCTTACAGTCCCTGCCGGACAGCAGTCAATATCAGACATCACACTTAAACTGTCACAATTTGACCTGACAATCCTTTTTTCAGAAGGACCAGAAATAGAGCTAGCCAAGTTACCTTGCATTTCTGAAGAAGGTCACAAGTAGGTCACTGGCAGATGGAAGTATTAAAGATGTCTAGCATAAGCATGAACATTTCTAGCCTGCATAAACATAAATGTTAAGATGCATAAGGGATTGTTACCGCTTAGCTGGAACAGGAGCACTGTTAAAAGATCTTTCTAAGGAACAAAGAGAGATGTTTGCTCTGTTCCTGTGGAAAAAAAAATTACTGGAAGAAAAAAAAAAGGAGACTTATATAGTCAGCAATATATGTTCTAAAAATGCAATTTCCGGATTAATAACAAAGACACTGTTCTAGTTCACTAGTTCCTTTAGGACGTGCGCTTTTGACCCATGCAACATATTGTGCCCCATGGCTCTTAGCTGAACTGTGACTTAACTGTGCCTATTTTTTTTTTTAAATGTGTGATGTCTATTAAAACTAGCTGGTGCTTGTACCAGGACCCCAGTGGAAATGAAAGAGATGTCTCAGTGGACTGTCCATTGGTTAAATATTAAAGGATCAAACTTTAATATTTAAGTGTGTATGTAGCATATTATATAAAACAAATACCCACCTGAATATTTTAAGTTTTCTCTTTAATCTCAGGAAAGCCAGCATTTCCATCCCTTAACTCTAATTAAGCAGATAAAACAGTGTTCCAGGGGTATATCTCCTATGAAAAGAGTCAGGTTTTCCTGTGATATATCTTTGCTTCAAGGCACTTATTAATTTGCTTAAAAGTCCATGCATCATTTCACAGATTGTTTTAGCACTTGTCATCTTATCAGTCCACGTCTGAGTAAGGCACACTTGAAAAAAATGAAGTGAAAGATTAAGTATTCCAGCATGCTATACATTATAAATATAACTGTCTTCACTTTATAAATGAATTTCCATAAAAATGGAGCAACAGAGAAGGGTGAGGAGGTGATGGAGCACAGTGAAAGATGGTAGGCCTGACAAATGTAGCTAGGGAGGGAATCAGAGGCAGCAGCAGGGTGGATACAGCTGGAAATCTTTTATCCCTGTGCAGCTGCAATACTCCTTGGCTCCACTACTTCATGCCTCATGTGCCTGGGAGCAGCAGGAGCCAGTGCTTTGCAAAGGCAGGGGTGGTGGCAGGGCAGGAGAAACGAGGAGGTAGAGCCACCTGGTTATGGTAGTCCATGCTCCCCATTACCTCAATAGGCCCATCACAATGAGGAGTGTACACAGTCAAGGCAAGAGTGTCCCGTCCTTAAAGTATCGTAATAGGCTGGAAACAGAAAAGAGAGGTCCACCAGCTTAGTGAAACTGAGGCCCAGGTCTCCAATGGTATTTCTTTGGCATCCCTACACACACCCACCATATAACTGCCTAAAGTCTCTATCAAGTTAGCACTTGAGTGGATGGCTATTTAAATTCTGTAGCTGGCTGACCAGTGACCACACTCTAAGCAGTCTAAATGCTGACATCAACCTGTGAGTTAAGAGTGGCTGAGATCTGTGCCTCAACCTGCAACTGGGTTTTGGGTTAGATCCAAGTCCAATCTCCAAGTCAAGAGATTGAATGTCACCTTCCTACCCATCAAGTAAGGTCTCTCATCACTTTTTCTGCTCTCTTGCAATCAACATGTAATAATTTTGTAGACAGTGGAAGGGCTTCAACAGGAGAAGTGGTCAGTCTGCATCAAGCAGTACCACTCTGTGGACAGCTATGTGACTTGACTCTAAGCAAGCTGGCTCCAGAAGCAACATACCTGCATCAGAGCTGTGTTTCACCCAGGTGAATTAGTCTTGCATGCTGAGGTAGCTGCATGGGATCCAAGGCCTATCTACTAGATTGGTCAGGCTGTTGGACTTGATGATTGTTGAATGTCCCTTCCAACTGAAAATATTCTATTCCCATTCCATTCCATTCCATTCCACCCTTTTACTTACCTAGAGCTTTTGAGTTGCGTCAGGCATATGTCAGCCATTGTCACACAGATAGAGCTGACAACCAGCCCTTACACACCAAAACAACCAGAACACAGGTGGAGAGGAAAAGCATTTAGACCACATCTGCCTATGTAGAGGCAGGTGACTTTGTCTAATCCCATTTCTCTGGTCTTCAGCCATGGCTGATTTAGGCAGATCCTTGCTCTGCTGATTTCTGATTTATTTATTTATTTTTCTTTTTCAGGCAATCCTTCAGTCGCACCATTCATTGCCTGAGAAGTTGTGTTTGGGCTGAGAAATCCGTGAGGTCACAGGGAGAATAAAAGTTAGCTTTGCAGCATTTAAGTACCTTTCAGGATCTGGGCCCAAAGGCTTAATCCTACACCATCAAAGCCAATAGGAGCTTCGTGAAGTTAGAATGGGAAATTGAGGTAAGAATGTGAATATGTTCTTTTATCCTTTCTTTTTTATAGTTTCTGTCGATAAAAAGCCTTGGAGTAGCAATTCTTCTTTGATGCTTCTGCTGTAAAATCAGAGTTCAAAGGGGCTGGTTTGGATCTGTACAATAGTCTGACATTTTATCCCATTTCTTCAGCTGCACAATCATATAAGCAAATTGAGCAACAGAGTGAATTAAAAAGAAGTGCTATGAAAATCTTATTAATTTTACTGGCTGCTTGGCTTACAAGGGAAACTTAGCTGAGGAAACAGAATTTGCCCGTCTGAGTGCAGAGGGAAAGGAAGTGGTTGTTCTGTGCAGGTAGAGGCATGGGGAGGCAGAAAGGGCAAACTGGAAAAAGAAGGAAGCAGAGAGGAAGAGATGCAATGTAAGAGCAGCTTATTTTAGTTAAGAAGAAGAACTTTGACCTGAAAAAGCCAGGATGAATCTTTGTAATTTTTCCTAACATAAATGTAATAGCCATATATGATCTGATATGATGCTACTTCTTTTGCTTACAATTAAACAAAGCAGACTCACGCTATTAATATGGTGTACTACCTTTTCTCTGTACCTGTCTGAATTGCCTAAAGGTTCAGCAAGTTTTGTTGTGGGAAATTATGAAATAATTTGCTGTTAGGAAAAGTTTCTTCCTGGTCTGACTCTGGTAGTATAGATAACAGCTATTTAAGTCTTACTAATGTAATTGGATGTTCACACACTCTGTGGAAATCGCTGTATTCTCTGCACTGCTCTAAGCTCTTGGTGTCAATGCTATCTTGTTCCAATGAAAACTGTGCATGAAATATTTTCTGCACAAGAAAATACTTCCTTTTATCAGGTTTAAAAATGGTTGCCCCTCAATTTAGTGGAAGTTCTGTTTACTCTTATATCACGCTAACAGCAATTTTGCACACTTAAGAACAACTGAATTACTCTACTGAGGGAGAGATCAGAGTGGCAATACTGAAAGTCATTATTCATTGACTAAGTTTGGTGAACCGGTTTGTCTGCAGGCAGCTGTACTCCAAAGACACTTTGATTGAACTTTCTTGAAGGTTTTCCTACTAATTTTTTTTAATTCTTTTTTTCAAATATTTCATGTGTCTGGAAAGGAGGAATACTGTATTCCAGATCTAAAAAAAAAAAGATTTGTCTCTGAAGGAACAGATAGATCATTGAGGAAAAATGGAGCTGGGTAGGTAATGGGAGAAAAACATCAGATGTAGGAGAGACGAAATGGAGAAAGCAAGAAGCATCAAGATGAAGAAGAGTAAAGTAGTCAGGAATGAGCAGATTTGCACTGTATTGAAAGGAAGGCAGAGCTTCCTTCTACAGGTGAGAGAAGCAGATGTCTCAAAACACTATTAGAGAATACTGTTAATAGGAAACTCCTAAAATTTCCTTACAGTAGACGCATTTCTTGACAATGACACAGAATCGTTTCTTCTCCTTAGCTGTGGGTCAGGTGCTTAGATAATGTGAGTGAGAAGCTTGGGAGTCATTACACTGGAAAGCACAGAAATACACAATCTTGATACTCCTGAGTTTTGCCTGACCCCTAGCCAAGCTTCTACATCATTTTTCTAGTGGAACAATTTCCCTTACAATTAATTTTATTAAGGGCTCAGTACACAGCACGAGCTCCATATGCTAGGGAGACTATGACTAAGTCTGCGTGGCAAAATGTGCCCTGGACTTCTTTGTAAAATCTTGTCTTTTTTTCTTAGCAATGACCACGTTTTTTGAGAAGGGGCACTTTTTCAGAAAACGAGCCATGATAATCCTTAGGTACTTCAGTCCAAAATATACAGTGGTGTATATTGCAAATACTAATTGCAGGTATAAAATAGCGTAGGTCAGTCACACTCTCATCTTTAGGATTACCCTTTTAGAAATACTGAATGGAGAAAACTTGCACTGTTAAGAGAGGCTTTGAATAATTGTACTGTTAAGTGGCAGCCCTTCAAGATTTGTTAGAAGTCCTGTTAGCTTCCAACAAGATCAGAATAATCAAAATGTGGAATTCCTGTTTCGATATATGGTACACTTTAAAAATAAAAGAAACTTGTCAAAGATTTTAATTAATCCCTTCTAAAGAAGAAACATATTTTTAAAATGAACTGTCTCAGATATTTCCACATTCTGTAACGGTACAAGATCAGTCCTTTGAAATTTTGGGGCATGATGTATTTGGAAAGACAGTGAGCAATTAGACACTTGTAAGTATATGCCATGCTGCTTGTTTAACTATGAACTGAAAAGCTCCCTCACTTAATTGAGTAATATATTATGAATATTCCATTTTAATGTTGCCTTCCTGGACTTGTATTAAGCTTTATATAAAGAAAAACTAGGGATTTTAATGAGGTCTGCCAACCTCTCAACAACAGGAAAAGTATCACTAGCAGATTAATAGCTGGAATGCAGCTGGAAGTTCCCTCTGCCCGTCAGTAATTTAACTGGGATTTTTACTAATCTTTAGCAGTTTTAAACTACTATGCAGCCAATAGTATACAGCTAGAATTAGTAAAACCTATGAAGAAATTCCACACTGTGTGATACACATAATAAGCTTAAACAGATTTGGCTTAGAATAAGTTGTTAATTGACAGCATATGACTGCCTAAAATCACACAGCTGCTTTGCAAACCATTCAGACAAGCAGTTCTAAATTAATACACATCTAATTCATTATTTATGTAACAAATTATCTCCTTTCACAGTTAACAATAAGGAAAAGCATTTCCAAATGGGTCATCACTGTAGCTGGCCATAGACTTATGTGGGATGCAATTTGCAAGGGCTGGAGAGAGTTGGCAAATGCTTTGAAAAAAACCCGAGTTCATATTGGAGCTGGCCCTCATCTCACATCTCAGAAGGAAAGGAGCATAAATAAATAAATATTTTTCCAACTGCTTAGCTATATTTATTTTCCACTGCCTCCCTGCCTACAGCAACACGGATGTCCCCTGAGCTCTTGAACCTGTTTATTTCCCATCCGCTACCTGTCCAATTGAAGCAGCACTAATTATCCCAGAAGGCTTTGCTCCTGTCAGTTAAGGCAGAAAAAGCACTCAAAGCCTTCTGGAGATGCACTAGGGCCACTGCAGGCAACAGGTTGTGGAGCTCCTGGTGGAACACATCTAAAACCTGGAGTCACAGTCTGGAGCTGAGGAGAAGCATCAAAGTGGTGGAGCAGGGGTAGTACTTCACAGGCCCAATACACAGCAGCATCTGAGAAACTCATTATTACAGATACATGCACTTCTGACTTAATTACAGTTAGATTTATTTCTCTTCTGCGTGTAATTTATATTGCTTTGTTCCTGATGTTGCTGAAAGGAGGTACCCTCCATAATTTGTATTTGTCTCCCAAGAATGTTCTCTGCAGGTCCACTCCATTTCATTAAAGGTTTTTTTCATAGCTCATATGCTTTCCTATTCTCTACAGACTCCTCCAGATTTGTAGTACTGGAGAAGAATCCTGCAATTCAAATGGGAGAATTCAGATATATGGTCCTTCCATGCTGTGAAGAACTGATACCTCAGGGTCCACTAAATCAGACAATTTCATAGGATTAGGAAATAAAAAATAGTAAAATTGTATTAAAATTCTAAAAGCCTCCTTCCCATTCAATTATTTACAGAAATACAAAAGTTATTTCACTTACTATCTCTGTGGCCAAATAAGACCTGTATAAACTATATCATGATGTTCAGGCAGATGTGGCCAATATGCCAGAACTCATCCTACCCATGAGTAAAGTCATTAAGAATGAAGAAATCTTCCTGCCTTCCTTACTTGACTGTAAGTATAGGGACAGGGCCAATATAGAGGAGGTAATAAAACACTTCTAGTACAGCAGTGTCATATTTTTACCTCCTCTGGACTCTGGTAAAAAAGGGGAAGAGCAAATGCTCCTATTGGGGAAGCTACTTGGGCCTTTTGCTCTCAATCTGACAAGAGCCAAATATGGGATGAAGTGTGTGACAAATGAGAGGCACAAAAGTATTCATGCAGGAAACTTGCGACGTTCTGGGATTCACTCCCGTCATATAAATAATTCATTTTGTAGCTAGAGACTCTGTTTATGACATATGTAAGACTGGCAGTAAAATATAAGATGGACCATGTGATTGTATAGTTAGTTGAAAAATGAGGATTCAAGTCCAGGGAAAAAGGTAGAAGATTTTGAAATTTGTTTTCATTCTATATTGGAAAAGAACAGGAGACTTTGAAATATTTTTTTCTTTGTGCAAAACCTAAAAAAAAAAGCTATTCTCAGAATAGCAATACTGGAGGCACTCATGTGAAATGAAATACTTGCTCTGCAGTGAAATTCCTTCTATCTGATACAGACAGGAACTTGCACCTGTGGCTTCCATGTCCCAGTTCAATAGTCACTTGGGGAATAGCTTCTGCTTCTCTCTCTCTCATTTCAATCAGAAATTTAATCCCAAATCCAAGGGAAAAATGTTTAAATTAAAATAAGTCTGGAAAAAAGATTTGGGTTTAATGAACTCAGTATTTTGTAATGAAAAAGGTAGAGTAATATGTTCATATTGCTTGTGCAGCTACAGATGCAATATCTTTGCTAACTGTACCTCAAAGATATTATTAACACTTGGTAAAATATGTTACTAGGATAAAATTAATAATTAAGATTTTTTTTTGTTAGCTCCTGTTACTGTTAGCTTTTATAAAAGCACTGGGTTATTTTTCTTTTTTTGTCTGGATGTTTTGAAAAATAGTGTTTCTTAAAATGAAAGTTCATACTAAATATGGACTACAGACTAACACTGAAAACAAGCCTTGTTTTAAATTATTTTATTAAAGATAACTGTCAGAAAGAAATACAGTCTCTTCAATGGAATACTATGAATTCCTTGCTCTACTGTGTATAGCTCTTCAAATAAAGATATATTTTTTTGGTATTGCCCCCTGCATGATCCTGTGCTTCAGTTTTAATTTTCCAATCCATAAAAAGCTGTGCTACAGCCTTTCAAGATAGGCCTTTCAAGCCTTTCAAGAACACCTCAGTAATGGTGCTGAACACTGAAGATGTATACAAGGAGATATTTAATGTGTGACACTTAAGATGCTGTAATGCTCAGCTGTCCATTACAGCTGCCTTCTTTGTCTTATATGTTGTACAAAAGGGGGAAGAGGAAAATACCTGAAGGTGCACCCAAAGATGTGCTAAGCAAGAAGTGAACTGAGTAGCTCAGGGAGTAACTGCAGATTTCCAAATGAAGATAAAGTTACCCTGCAGGATAAACTCACTTGTGCTGAGGGATGCCAGAGTCCTTCTGTAACAAAGTGATAGGAAGATATGCCTCCTTGCTGAATGCTAATCACCTGACTGATGTGTGAGTTTATCCTGCATAATTGTCTTGACCCACTTTTCCACAGCTTGATAATGCATAGGTGTACTTAGCTATGGCCTTTTCTTACAGAATTGTATGATGATCCACACAGAAATCTGTAAGGCTGCAGGTTCTTACCTGAATATATCCACAGGTTGGTTCATGAGGATTTAGGATGGCAAAAAAGTGAGTATTTAACAAAAAAAATAGCCCTTAAAACTTGAAAAAATAGGCAGCATTAGCATGGAGGGAGTTCAACAGTGAAGTATACTTGTCTTCCAGGCAAAAATACAAACAAAAGGAAGAAAACTATATTTTGTATATACAGTAATCTTGATACTGGGGAATACAGATGTGATCATAAAGGTAAAGCTTTTCACTCTCTAACTGAGTGAGAAATTTTGTCAGTAATAATGCCTGAAATACTAGGACAGCTGATAAAAAAACTTTTTCTTGGCAAACTCTGAAACTCTACTGAGAATGAGAAATTAGAAAAACATTGTCCTTAAGCCCAGAACTGAGATGCTGAAGATGGCACAGAAACTCGTATCACAGAGTTGAGGCTCCCAGCACCCACATTTAGCTTTGGAACCACAGACATTTGGTTAATTAGAGACAGCACCATACGTGAGACACACAATATCGTCTCCCACTGCTAAGCAATGAGCGATGCCAGCCAACCGATTCGGTTGTAGCACGGTGCCAGATCCTCTTCGGCATGAGACAAAACCAGCTCTGTTGTCCAGCACCCTGACAAAGCATGAAATATCTTTTAGGGAGACGGACTGTGAGAGAGGGAGCTTAAATTGGAAAAAGGCCAATGAAATTTCTAAAATTCAGCCTTTGCAAAGGAAGGAATTAGCGACTAGAAGATAGCAGTCTGCAGGGATGATGCATCTTAAAGTTCACAAACTAATCTTGATGTTAGGAGCAACGAGAGATAAAAAGAACTTAGACATAATCTCAAGAATCTGCTCTGAACCCAAGCCACTAAGTATTGTAATGGCAATAACTTCTAAAAGATTGCAGATGAGTGCAGGCTGGCTGCTTGATATTATTCAGGGCAAAAAAAAAAGTTTGCTGTTTATGCTAAGAGCGAGTTTTTCCTGTGAACTATACAGACCAGCTCAGACAACTTGTGCCATATCATTTAGCAGGTACTGTTGACAGTCAGTTCCATAAGTAGCAGTTAATCCCAAGTGCTATTCCAGTGTTATCTATGCTTTTGGGAAGAGTTATTGTCTGCAGCTGCCTAGGAATTTTTGGAAAAAGTATTTTTAAACCAGTTCAACAAAATCAAACCAGGCTTTGGCAAAACATCATGCTGAAATGCTTTTGTGAGGATGGAGGCAAAATGGCATTAAACTGCTGCCTGGTTTCTCAGCCACTGATCAAATAAACAGCTTGTGGGTCCAAGGTGACGACCCCCTGGACACTGGATAACCTACCACTTTTGGACAATACTGTCAAAGCCCTTGGAGGGAAGGCAGAGAGCTTTAGAGTCCTGTGCGAATGAGAGACGTCTGCCCTGGCAGTACAGATGCTGCCACAGATGTCAGGGACTCAGCCAAGGGCTTCAAGGTAGGCGAGCAAACCCTGTGCCTCCAGGGAACTTCCAAAGCTCATGAAGCCTTGTGGATTGCCTGGGAAGCTGTCCTCAACTCCTTTGTAAGCACAAAGACTTCCCAGGAGTTAGGATGGCTCAGTGCTCCACACCACTCAAGAAAAAAAGAGAGATAAATGTTTTAATTTTTCTGTAAGGAATAGACAATCCTGCCCCTCCTCCTGCCACATGTTTTTTCATATGAGTCCTGAACTGTAACATATTGTCAGTCTTGTACAAAAGTGCCTGGGGTGGGGGACACCTTTCTCACAGAAGCGCAGTCCTGTGTTTTGAGTGCTTTTATTCTGAGACAATATTCAGAGACAACACTCTGCTTATCTTTAAGCAGATAGAAAGTGTGCCAAATGCAAGAAAAATGCAGCCAATGGGGACTGATACTGCTTCTATCAGGCAACTGTTGCCCTCTGTGAGATTGGTCCAGACAAGAGTCTAAGAGCCACTATGGAAGTGCCCATGTGAAAAGGTGTGAGGGAGGCCCATGGATTTGTTAAACTGAGGTACAATTTTGAAAATTTTATGTTGGAAGTCCTGTCCAACCATGACCTACCCCCTGATACTATTCCATTGCAGATAATTTAGAAATGCGAAGGAATGTTTTTAGGTATTGTGCTTTTTCCAAACAGCCCCAGTTCTTCAAGGCAGCTAGTGCTACAAAGCCTCTAAAAAAGAGATAAGAAGGGAATGTAGGGACTGCCCTGATGCAAAGCTGGCAGCCTATGCTTGCTAACAAAACTCTAAGAACCATGGCAGCAAACACAATCAGAAAAGGAGCTTCTGCGTGTGCTCTGGGAAGTGAGATGACGCCATCAGCTCACCATTGGGTACAGCTCAGATATACCATTTACGTCAAGTTGTTAAAAAGCATCACAAAAAGGCTAAGAGATTACCCAGGAGAGAATGCTGTTGACACTCCAGGACTGCGGCACTGCTGAAGCTGGTAGAAATGTGCTAGAAAAACCTAATTTCACTGAAAAAATGCCAGTCACTTCTGCCTGAAATACGTCTGATTTGACAAACATTTCCTTTCCAATGCCTTCATCAACACTGTTAGTACCAGTACATCCTGTGGTTGCATTTCTCTTCTCTAGAACTGCCCCATGTTCCTAAGGCAGGTACTGTGACTGCCGCATACAGCCAGGCATTTCTCCCTCTCACTCCTTTAGAAATGATCAGGTCTTAGCAGAAATGCTTTGTCTTAGTTATTATGTGACTCTGTGACTCTCCACTATAGAATTTCATCTGAATTTATTACAATAATACTTCCTACAGAGAGTCCCAATTTATCTCTTTATTGACAGTTCTTCCCCATATTTTGTCATCAGTACATCTAATTCACTCACTCCTGCTTCTTATGGCAAGACATTTAATGAAAATGCTGAATAAAAAGTATCCTAGAACAAACCCTTAAGAAACCCTTATACTAATCCTTATTTTATCCAGATGCATCCTCTTTTGATAATATTCATTGCTGTCTTCATTTTACCTACTACTTCATTCAGTTTAGAGTTGTTCTAGTCATAATTATCTCTTTTTCACTTAGTTTCCAACTGCTTTACAGCAATTTGAGTCACCATAGTATATTTCATTCCCATTCTCTTTTTAAAAGAATCATATCTCTGGTTAAAGAAGTCTCTGGTTGTGTGATACAGTCTGCCTTTGCTAAATCCATATTGCATTCTATCTCCTTTTCTATTTATCTCCATTTTACTAACCACTAGTTTCTTCAAACGCTGTTCTAATGTCTAATGTATTATGGCAATCATCTTAAGGGACAAAGATGTCTGGGCAATTTTTTCCCACTCTTCCCCCTGAAACATGGACAATCTGTATGTTGTAATTCAATAAAATGGTACCATGTCAAACATTATGTCACACACTATGCCAAACAGGATGCTGTAAAAGTGAGTCTTGAGCACAAATTTTCTCAGAATACTGGGATGGGGAATATCAGGCTAACTCTTCTTCTTCCCACTCTTGCCTCCATTTAAATATTAAAGTTTTTCCACTTTGGGTGAAGTTATTCCTATTTCCACAAACCCCATTCCCATTCACTGCCCCCCTATATTGTCAGTTTTCACACTTTTTGAGAAACTAAGGTATACTACTGATTGAGTTTGGGAGCCATATCTCAGCTGTCTTTAATATTCACCTTACTGTCTTTGCATTCTTGTTCTTCTTCTATCTTCTGTTGGTTTTTTTTGTTGATTTTTAAAAAAAATCCATGCAGCTGAAGATTTTTTTTCAGATATTCTCTGCAAAATTTAACACGGCATAATTTTTGTCAGTGATTTTATCATTTCATCCTGACAGTCCTGACTTCCAAAAAGATTTTTTTCTTCCTTGATCAGTTCTTTTCTATTCTTAAGATACTTCTTGAGGGGGTCATTTTTCACCATTTAGGCATGAAAGTCCTCTTGGGTTTAAGATTTTACCAATTCTGTAGGAAAAAAAATCCAGGTGATTTTGTCAAACCTACTTCTTATCCTTTGCCACTAGCAAGCAAGCCAAGAGTCTCATAAAAGATAACAATTTTCAGCATTGCAATTGGCAGTTATTGACAGTCTCAGTGGAGAAGACAATGACTATATTGGCAAGGAAAATGAATTAATTTGTTGTTCTGAGTGGATCTTCTGTAACAAGGCTAAAGGAATTTGGCAGCTCATAACTGGAGATCTTATTTTTTGCTGGCAATACTCTATCTAGACAGTAAATGATGCAAAGGTTTCAGAGTTATCACTCTGGTGCTAGTTACTAATTAAACAGATAAAAATACTAGCCAAGAAATACCAATTCAGCTAATGAGTAACAAAAAACAGAATGTGAAGCACACTCCAACTTGGAGTTTATCATCTCTTGAATAACATTCTCATCTGCTATTTGAAGAGAGACCCATAATAGGATCAAGACTTTTAAAGTCAGCCGTCAACTGTTCTTCACAAGCGCAATGTTTGAACTAGCAATTTTATGGGTCAGAGGGAGGTTTTGCCAGACGCACAGATTTCAGTGCTTTTTGAACAACTACGGAGTTTAGAAATGTGACAACACATTTTTTTGACAGTATCAATTAGATCTTCTATCTATTGAGTCTTGCCAAGAAAGTTGTCCTCTAACAAGCACCGTCTATACAGGATGCAACATGGACAATTCCCTTTGGAAGTAATTTAGGAAGGATTGTACCCATTTTCTTTTACAGGCTGTTTACTTGCAGATTATTTTCTCACCTCTTAAAGCACTGCTAAGCTACATATACATTTGTTCTGCAGTTTCTACGAAAGCCAGTGCCAGCAGATGTGAGATTTCTGGTTTAGGTTATAATGGCAAATGGAAGAACTGGTGATTTTACACCCTGTAGGACTCTACTTTTCTCTCAAGTTCTTACCTGGAAAACAAAATGACAGCTTTTATACTTTTAAGCGCAAAGCCTGGGGACAGTTGTCCTTTAAATGAATTTCTTCTTCCTTACCTGTGTTTTCTTCTACTTCTGGAGGGCAATTTTCCCTTCTGTCCCTTGGTACCAAGTATCTTTCTGGAGAATCCCTCTGTGCCTTTATTTCCTTTCAGTCCTCACTTGCTCTTTGCCATTTTCTGGTATTGAAGCTCTCTCTGTTCATCCCCACAGTTCTAGGCTCTGTTCAGGTTTACGTCTGTTTCAGTCTCCCAGCCCTCTAAGTTGCTACCTCAGTCTCAGACAAGGGCAACAAGAACAATCAAAACCCGGGGATGGTTTCTGAGCCATGCAGGAACTGCAGAGAAGACCTGAGAGATGGCTGAGGGGGTACACAACAGATGTCTACTACATCATGAGTACCATTAAGAAGATGGAAGGGAAACTCTGTTCTCTGCTCTTCTGCTGTACAATACCTAGAAGTGAAAATACCTAGAAGTGAAAATATAATGGCAGTGAGTGCAAAGCAGATGACAAGAGCTTGTTCTTCTAGTAATGGAATTAAAGTGTGGAATTCCCTGACACAGAATATTGTGCGTGCTAAAAGGCCACATGGTTTGAATGGTGTTTGGACAATTTTATGAAAGTGACCATTAAAGCCCACTTTGCTTGTCCTAGGAGTACACCATTGCCTACTGTTCGCATCTATTGGATTAAACTGAACATTGGCCTGATCCATCTGTTTTATTCAAATGATTCTGGTCATCTTAGTATACAATTTATTCTCAACTCAAGTGAACAGAGACTGTGATGCTTTTTTTTTGCTGCAAAACACCAGGTTTGGAGAATATTTTACTTAAGTAACCAGCCAGTAATAGCAATTAGAAAAATTGTCAGAACTAGAATCCTAACTTGTAAGTGACTGGTACATTAGACTGTTTCTAGAAGGAAACATGCTACCTTCTCCATTTCAAACTGGAAGACCTGGTAGCAGAGTCATGGCACAGAGAAAAAGCAGTGAAAGAGCTGCTGCCAGCTCTCCACACTGGTGGGCAGGTGAGACTGGGAATGAAAGAAAGCTGGCACTTGTGCTCTTCTCTTTCATTAAGTTGGGTCCCCATCCCATCTAGAGGGAATATACCATGTTATGGGCAAGCCTTGAACAAATTGTATTACTGAGGGAAAACTGTGTGTTTAATCAGAAGATAGAAGTAGGTGGTCAGAGATTTTACAGGCAGATATGACAAGCTCATGTCTCCACATTACTGCATGACTGGAATCTAATAAAGAGCCTTGTGAAAGAGAAAAAGCAGCAGAAAGAAGGACATGGAGATGGAGTCCCCAGATATTGTTATTTAGCACTTGTAATTAAAAAAAAAAAACAAACAAGGAAAAGTTAATAAATAAGAATGTGGAGACCTGACCTACAAAACAAGCACTTCTGAAAGTACTCACAAACAAGAAAAATATACTGAGAATATAAGAATGCCAGGGGAACTTCAAATCAATGAGCAGGTGCTGCACTTCGGGAAAAAAACAATGATACCAGGATGTATTATTGCATAATGACACTGAGAAATGTTTTGCTTCCCAAGCATTTGATAAGACAAGATGAAGAAATAGCTAATATTCTTTGCTGTGAAGGTAGAATATTCTGGTTGTTAATACCTTACTTCAACAAAGACAGAATGAACTCACATAATTTATTCAACTGTCCTGGCAGAACCATAAAGGAACAATAAATTAAATACCCAAACCAACCAAACCACAGGATTGAGTCTTAATTCACAATATATCCCAGTGACATGCTCACGAACGAAACTCAATTTAACTAGACTACTCTGAGCTAAGCTCTCCTAAAAACCGTAGTAAGAGCGAACTGACCTACTTCCCGGTTGTTATGTCAAGGCAATATAAAACCTGTTGCTGAAACCATTTGCAATTTACCTCTGAGGACATCTTCAAGTAAGTGTTTTGGCTATGCACTGAAGCCAAAGGGTACAGTTTTATTCTCTTCAACACACTCACCTTCTTTTTTTTTGGTCTTACCAATGCCACCTGTCAGTCAATTCTTATGCTAATATCAGTGATAAATATTTTTGTTCTAGGCTATGACTGACACTCTAGAAAGTGTGAGAGTTGCCTTCCAGTGTTAGAAGGACACTATATTTTTAAAGGATTCATCTCCAAAACAGAAGTTGTACATAAATTACATATTGTCTCATACAGTCTCTTATATATGATTATTTTCTGAATGAGTACATGAGGCTTCATTCACACCTGCAGTAAACATATAATACCATATTGCCTTGAGTTATATTTCTGAGTGAATCCAAGTAAATGAAAGTAAAATAATATAAAAAATTTGCAATGAACAAAGAAAATAGTAAATTAGATTATGACTGAATACCACCAGAGATTGCTTTTTTCCTTAATGAGAAGGTCTGCAATATCTGTTAGGCAGTTTTATAACTATGAAAGCTGACAGAAAGTTCTCTGTGAGGAGTCTCAGCTTTATAAGGTGATTTATTTCAGGACATAAGAACACAACTACATTGACCCCTCCAGTGGTGCATAGCCCATTTGTTCCTTCATCTTCTATTTAGAGGGGAAATGGATATGTGGGTGTTTCTGAAAATCAAAATGCAGAGCAACTCACCAGGCAGAACTCAGCTAGAAAGATGGATGCCTTTGTAGGCTTAGGTCTATTTCTTTATGCCAGGTTAAGTTCCAGTTGAGTCTGCTGCTGAAGACAAAAAAACGGTTTTTCTGTACATCTTGCAGATCTATTGCAGTTTCCACAGACAGACTGGTTTTACACATGGTACATGTGATATTTATCTCTTTATTCTGACACTTTCTGTACAATTACATGCACCTTTTAAATAAAAATTTAAGATCCCTTCTCCACCATCTACAAAACTGCAGAAACCGCAGATGGTTGACCTCTTTGACATCATTGACTTCATTTGTTTGTGAAATGTTGCTCATTCACCCTTCAAATTCCCTCTCACCTTTCCTCAGCACTTTCCTAATTTCCCACCGCGATTGTCAATGTACATGATACGATCCATGTTCCTTTCCATTAGCATCACTTTTTCTGCATTGCCAATTCTTGAAGTTATAAATATGTGGCCAGAATGAGGGGGTAAAAGTGAGTTGTTTCAGGGCCTTTGTCTTTAGCCACCTTTCTCATCTGTAAGACATTTCTGGCTGAAATGCTAAGTGGCAGGAAGAGAAAAGTGGAGTCCATGCTGTTTCTAAAGCTCTTTGTCCCATGAATGACTCACTTAACATCATAACAATGTTTTAACTAACTTCATGATTCTTAAAGCATTTCTAAGGAATATTTGCATCCTAAATATCCCTTGGTGTGACACTGAGTTGGACCATGAGATTAAGTTTTGGAGCCATGTGAGTATAGATGCCTTACTATCCATTCTTAGTAAATCTGATGAATCTGCTTCTTGTTCGATTTCATGTTTTATTTAGGTTGAAAGAGCTTCCCTTTTTTGGGGTGTTTCTGAACTTGCTTCTGAGAAGCAATTATTTCAGATGTCACAAAGTTTCTTTTCTTCAATTGTGCTTCTATGTTACTTTTTACCAGTTGATATGAGAGAATTTAAATAATTTGATATGAGAAAGGACTTGAAAATTATTGTCAAAAGGTAATACCTGGCACTAATTCTGTTTCCAAGAGTCATTCACTTTCACTGACCTGAGACTGTGAGTGTGAAATGGCTGCAGAAGCAAAGGAGAAAGCCCAGCAGTAGTTGCTTTACAGCACTTTTTTTTTTTTTTATAATGGCAGTGTCCTCATTTTTTAGGTGATTCCTTCCTACTTTTTCAAATGTGAGCAAAAACATGAGGGGGAAACAGAGTGGAAAGCACTGCTCTCACCTTTGTTCCCTTCTACCTTCATGGACTGAACCAGAATACAGCATAGAAGGTGGTAGGATTAACACATGTGATCATGAAGGGTGTCCACTTCCCATCTGAGAGGATAACCCAAAAAAATTTCCTCCCCCTCCCCTGCAGCACAATTCCTCCCTAAGATTCACTAAAGATGAGGGCAGGGGAGAAGAGCATCCAACCAAAACTATGCTAAATGGATCAATTGCAGGATATATGCAGGAGTTGAATAAATGCATAAGGTAAAATAAAGCAATGTGTAAGAAGACAATGTTAGCTCTCCTTTTAGCTGGAAGAATGTGTGCATATACTCAGATTTTTTGGAAGACGTTTAAAGAGTTTCTTTGTTTTTAGAAATACACACATGTTGCTTCCCATTATCAAGGAATGTTTTTTTTCTTGGGCCAATTTCTTCTGTGCATGAGACGAATATAGAAAAACCTCCACGTAAGGTGTTTAAACTAATGAAAGCATAGAACTCGAAACATTTTTTACAATGGTTTCATTTTTTTTCCCCTGTTTTAATCTATTTAAGGACTAGCTTGAATAAGGAACACATAAAACATTTGCTTAATGCTTCTTACAAAAGTTACATCATAATGTAACATGTTGCTCTGTGATATTTCAAGATGAACAAGTACAAAACTGGTACACATTTATATATTCTTGTTTTTTCACATAAAGAATAAAAGTGATTTGCAAAAGCATATTTTCAGTGTAGTTATATGTCACGCTTCTCCTGTATGTTTTTTTCCTGAAGGTAGATCGAACTAATCCAAACTTATTTGACTGACTTGGCCTTTCCTCCTCTATACCTCTCTTCCTCTTCCTCTTCTCTTTTCCCTTTATTCTGATGTCTTTCCAATTGATTTACTCCACTTTCTCCTCCATTCTCTACTTTTTGTCTCTTTCTCACACTTCAGTATCTAGTCTAGAAAGCCCCAAATTTTGCTTCCTACAAGCATTGCTTCTTTATGTCCTTTTCCTGCATCTTCCATGACAAAACAAATTCCTCTTCCAGTAGATATGCTATATTCCTTAACAGAAAGTATTACTTCTTAACAGTAGTTGAGATGTGCTCCGTGTGAGTAGTTAGGATGCTTAGTTAAGAAGATCTCAGTATGTTATAGAACCTGTTATTACATTTTTTGTAACTAATTTTCACTTTCGATTTGACACTCAAATACACCCTTTGTTTGCTTGTTCTTAGCAGCTATGTCTAAGAGACCAATGAAGTCTTCATAATTTATATCTACTTTTTTCTCTCTTGTCTTTTGCTTAACACTTTCTTCTTCTTAATATTTTCTCTATCTGTCCTGATAAATCTGTTTTTGTCTGTTTCCCAGTTTTCCTTGTTCACATTCCTGCCTTTTGAATCAGATAGCTGGTGATTCATTTGACCTAATTGAAATGTGTATAGCAGAGTATGATGAACTGTACCATAGAACGGCTTGTTTCTTTTTATTGCCATTAACTATGAAGGGATACTGAGTGACTTGCTTCGATAAAAATATCTGCAAAGTTAGAAGAACTCTGTCGCATTCTTTTGCCCAAATAAATCCAGAAAGCAGAGAAAACTCAGTGTATCAGACTCCCCTGTTTCAGTCCGGGCTGAATGTGGAGGTACTTAGAGAATTCATCCATTCTACCAAGTCTAGAGCTGTACTACTTAGGAGGTAGCAAACAGGATGAACTGGTTAGGAAACAATGTCAGGCTGGTGCAAAGAAAAGCAAACACCTCACTGAGATGATAAAACATGGAAACACCATGCCAAGATATGCAAGTACACCTTCTGTTCTACCAACATGCTCCAAGTATTAGTAAGAACAAACTATCCAGCATGGGCTACTCTGAAATATCAGCTATGAGGAGAATTTGAACAACCTGGAGTAATTAATCCTGAAGATGAAATGGCTGAAGGGGGATATGACATTAACCTTCAAATACATAAAAGATTGATGAAAAGAGGAGAGGCACAATCTGTTCCCCCTGTCCAAGGGGCACAGGAGAAGATACAAAGAGCCTCAGTTGCAACAAGAAACGTGATTTAGAGCTCATTCTCCCCCTATATTTCTGTAACAGTCACCAGAATAAAAAAAATAAAAATCTTACTCTGTGTGCGTGTGTGCGCGTGCGTGTGCAGACGTATGTATTTTAAAAGCTTTTCACGTGAAAGCCAGCTGGTAAGTGCTAAGCTGTAATACTGAGGCTCGGGTTTCAACTGGCTGGTGCCTAGGGAACAAGAAGAGCACTGTTTCTCTGATTCATAAAAGGGGTGTGTGCTTGTCACCATCTCTCTTATCCTTCCGTCTGTAGAGAAACTGCGCACAGCTTGGGGCTATCAGCTGAGAAAACAAGCCTTTAAATCATAAGCTTCAGGCAGTTAAGTGAAAAGTATCAGTGTGTGGCTTTTTTAGAGGAGGGACTAGCACTTCCACCTTATTATTGTTTTAGGCTTTTATTTAGCTTAATTGGGAACTCACATAGGAGCTTTTATATCTGATCAGTGTTTGAACATCTTCTCATTTGTGTGTGGCTTCCATGTCGTAAGAGACATAAAAGGCCCACAGAAATATAAAGTAGAGGGATATTAGAGAAGTGAAAGTATCAAAATGAGAAATGAACTTTTTCCCTTATAACACAATCGACAATTTACAGACAGAGCTAGCAGGAGAGACATACTGAGGTGGATCAAAAGTGACAGAAAGACAGCTGTGCATATCTGGCACATATTTGCTGGAATAAAATAGCATCTGTATACAATAAGCCTTGCAATTTTTGGTTTTGGTGAGGATTCACTTTTCCAAGTTTTATTGTTAATTTCTTAGTAGAGGCTCTGACATGTAGTGGCTGGTAAATCAGCACGTCTGAGTTGGCAGATGTCTTTAAAGGATGATGTGTATGTTCATCCTGGAGAGAACTGGACTAAGTCTTTATTTCATAAGTACTACACCATCATTTTTCCTGCATCCTCTTCAGCCTAATTCGGTGAAGCATAATTAAACAAGGCTGACAATGTGGCACAACTCACCTTGAAATAAAGAGATGGACATTTACTGATCATAGTAGGAAAATTACTTGCTCTTTAAAATAATGATCATAAAGGATTGTATTCTTTGATAATGTCAATTGGCATAGCTCTGATGATTTTCATCATCTGATTATCTAGCTGTTATTCTCAGCACAGGATGAGGTGTATGTTTTTAATGCACCTTACCAAAAAGTGAAAAGTAAAGTTTTATTCAAACGGAAGACTCAAAAGTAATATTTTTTATGTAACTTCTGCATAACTATAGGTTCTCCATCATTATTTATTCCTATCAGCATATTTTAAACTTGTGTAAGTGAAGGACTACATGCAAATTTTTGGGAGCCCTTAACGGTGATAAGAGTTAATTATTAAGAAGAATGATGAAAGACATCAGCTATCATTTGATTTCTAAAAAATTTACCTCTCTGACATATATACACTTCTGTTCAGAATGTACATGAATGTATGTATATATACATGCATTTTTTTTACAGAACTTGTTATCTCTTCCTGGCATCTCCTCCAATAGTAGTATATTATTCATAGATGTAATCTTGCTACATGCTTACCATCACCTTGACATCAAAGGAAACTCACTGTAGCTACCAACTTACATTTAAGGTGCGATCTTTTGTAAACAGTACATTTTGCAACTTAAACTGCTTGTTGTCCTGTTGCTACCATAAATTTCAGTTTCTGAATAATAATAGGGATGCTAATAACTATCAGAAAAAGAAGATAAATTATTAATGGGTACTAAGAAGTAACAGAAGCTACAGAAATGTCTAATAAAATTTTTCCTTAGTTGATAATTCAGTTTTCTGTTTCAAAACATCCTTTTTTCTTTATCTCCTATGAAATGAGTAATGGATTCCCCGTCTGCTGGCATAAGGAACCAAACGCCTTTCTCTCAAACTGATTATAATGTTACATATGGCAGAACAACACGTTTTAGTTAAATTTTCTACAGCTTAGGATGTTTCTGAATGCTATATTAAGAAACTTGTACAATAGAATTCTCTTTGTTATGCTGCATGAATGCTGAAGAATCATTAGGAATTTGAGAAATCTGTTTAATGAAATGTTGACAATGTTAGGAGGGTCCACAAGGAGCTGGATAGCAGACTCACGGGGAATCAGCACTCGGACTGCTCTTTCAGTAAACTATTTCATACAAAAATGGAACACCTAGGGAATACCTGCAAGAACATTTCACCAATTCATCATATAGCCTTGCTGATTACAGTCGAAAAAAAGTGAAGATGGGCTCTTTCTTTGCTTCTGATTTTTTTTTAAGAAGTGACTGTCACTGTCATTTATGCAAATGCCATTCCTGTGGTAAGTTCTGCCTTGGTCTAGAAAAAATGCGCCCTAAAATAATATTATATAGAGGGACACAAGAAGTACCCAAACTGTACAAGAGTTAGGATTTAGCAAAAAAAGTCCTTTTTTCAAACATATATTTTCTAACTCAAAAATCTTATGTCAACTAGAAAATGTCACACAAGATGAGTATTCACATAATCAGGGAAAATACTTCGCAATGTACTGTTAGAATGTTCACAGTGAGGGCCGATCACATGAAAAATGAGAATAGATTGGCAGACAATGTTAATTTCACCCAGATGATTTTGATGTAAATTTTAAAAGTTCAGTTATTCCTCGGGAGAGATATTTTGAGCTGAATAATTTTGGCTAAGGAAGAAGAATAAAAATAAGAACAGTTCCATGGTGCCCCCAACTCTTCTCTGGTGTAACGAATCACAGCAGAGTTAGGAGTGCTTAGGTAAAAAGATTACTGATGGAACTGTGACCTAAATTCCAGATATTTTTGTACTCATGTTTTAAAAATTATGGATTATATTTCATATTTATTGTGGATTAAATTACATTTCTATATAAATAACATGGAAAACTTTGAAGACAACACTACTCTCCTAGGTGTCTATTCTGTTGTCAAACTACCTGTTCAGCAGCTTTCAGCGGCAGATTAACAACCCATCTGACATCGAAACTGTGTTTGCTCTTGCGTTGAACCTTTGTCTTGAAACTCCACTTTTAACGAAGAGCAGAGCAAGAGGATTTAAGAGTGGCTGGTTGCGGAGGTCAGTAGGCGGTAGAAACAACAGTCCCATAACTCACCTTCAGTCAATTTAACTGCAAGACAAACTCAGGATTATGAGAACTGTGCCAACAGCGTATGTGTGCTGACATGCTGCAGAGTGTGTTTCATGATTCATCAGCCGCACCGTGATTGATTGGCCCAGCATCCTGGCGAAGCCCAGAAATTTTTTACTTGTCTCCGAATGTGTTTTGTGATTCTTCAGGCAATCTCTGATTCACTGGCATGTGGGCTGAGCCTGGATTTATTTTTTTTTCCCCATGCCCTGGAATATTTGTTTGATGATTCATTGTACATACATATTGATTGGCACATTGGCAGACTCCGAAGTTTCTTTACATCACAAAATACTGTTTTATGATTTGTCAGGTAAATTGACTGTTTCCTGCTGCCACTTTTAGATAAATTCTGCTAGTGTGGACTGCTTGCAGCTAGTTAGGGCAGTGATGGAGGATGGGGTCACAGTGTTTGACCAAGAGAGAACAGTTCTTTTTGCTTGAATGTATAGTCAGTCATTGTACCTTTTAAACAGCTGAAAAAAACCTTATCTTGAAGACACTGTGTTAGAAAATGCAAAGCGAGGGCATTACTGTTACACATTCATTCTTGTTAATATCAGTCTGCTAACTTTGCTGAATAGGACATTCAAGCATGACTAAAGGAGAAAAGGCCTTATCTAAGGCTGTAAAGGGTAGATTTTTAATGACACTTTAAACTGTGCCACTTGCTTTGCATCACCAAATCATATCACTGTTCTCTAATTGGTTTTTAACCATGCACGTCACTTGAAAGTCAAAGGAAAGATTTTAAAAACTGGTAACAACTTTAGCACTGGTAGTCCAAAATGAGAGTGACAAATCAGGTCCTCTTTTGAATACTTGTAGACAGTTATTCTTAGGCCATCCCTTTTTCCCCCATCAGATGAATAACATTTGTCCAGGGTGATAGATTCACAATTTGTAATTCAAAAAATGATTCATTTAGCGTTACATGTAATTGTGCAAGAATTGACTCCATGACAAATGTTTCTGGGAAGTTGATCTTTTCTTTTGTCGAGGAAGATCGATGCACTTTTAAAAGTCAACTTTCCTCCCACTGTTATTGAAACATATTGAAATGTATGCCTTATGAACCTGGAAAACTATATCCCATACATTTCTACGTGGTTTGTGAACATTTCTGCGGACTCTGCCCACAATGTACATAAAATATTTTATAGTCTGTTTGGAGTCAATGTAGAATCTTTTTTTCAGGAAAAATGGAGTCTGAATTGTAGATATAACTTTTGTTATTCCAAGGTATAGATATGAGTTTTATATGTTTTCAATCCTTCTGCCCACACAACTAGCCTATTCTTTATACTTGCTTTAGAATTAAGGAAGAGCATAGACTAAATAAGGTGTCATGGATCAGTTATCAAAATTGTTGCTCCTGGAATAATCTGAAAGAATATATGAAAAGACGGAAGAGAAAAACATAGGACTTTTGAAATTCAGAGGAATGGAAAAAGGGAACTTGACGCCCTTCCGAGTTGCCTGTAAAATACAGGCATTAAAACTAAAATTATGTTACGAGCTGAGAAATCATAGCACAGCAATGAAAATCATGGAAGAACTGAAAAGGATGCCTTCTGATGGAAGTCACAACCTAAGTAACATTAAGCTCTTTTCCAGGAAGAAGATGTTGATTGCAACGTTTTCTAAGATGGATTCCCAGATTAAGCCATATAGTTCTCCTGGTTGAAGGAGAACCTTCAACCTTCTTTCTTCCTTCCTCCCTTCTTCCTTTTTTCATGCAGGATTTCCTTCTCTGGGCTCGCCTCCAGACACGCCTGTCACTGGAAAGGGCTGCCTCATGCTGTAGTCCAAATTGCAAAGAGCTTAGCCAGCGAGTGAAGGTCTCTGTCCTTTCCTCCTTCTCTTTCTGCCTCTCTCCTTCCCTCTCTTCTCCCTCCCAGGCAGGGATCCAACCATCTCTACTGCGAATATTTGTCTTTGTGCTCCTTGTGACATCATGCAGCTGAGACATCATATATACAGGTCTCTGACATTATTGTTGGGTGCCCCTTTTAGATCTCTTTAGTTTTTCCATAGTTCAAGAAAGGATTGCTACCAAGTCAAACCTTTTTCTCCTAACCTTGTCTACATCAGAGAAGTCTACGCAGCTTTGCTAAGAAAGAGAACTATAAAAAGCATTGTTTCCTCCTTAACTGATGTACTCCTCTTCGGATTTTGGCTTACAATAGCTAAACTTTTACTGAGACCTTCACTCTAAGAAAGGCTCCTTAAATTTTAAATTCTATTGCACAAGAAACTTATTTACAATTGTTCTTAAAAGTTCTAGTTATATGGGAACTATTTATTTTAATTTTTTTCTGCTGCAATAAAGCACTCAAATGGTGTAAGACTGTTTTTCCTACTTCTTGGCTTATTTGAATATGTAGTAATAAATTTACAACAAATAATTAGTATAATTCACATGAGAGGGAAGTTGATGGGAATGAAGCTGGAGAAGTCAGTTGTGCATTTTTTAAATAATTGGGTTTCAGCTTAGTCCAAGCCATCATTTTTTTTTTTTTTACCACATTAGGAACTAAACTCTGAGATGCTATTTATGAGTCTTTAGAAACTGAATAAAAACCCAGCCATTGTGTTGGGGCCCTGGGACGTGCTCATGTTGCCTGCAGACTGGTCTAAAAAGACAATGTGTAATATGTAATGTGCACTGACTTGCATCTTGTGAAGTCACTTACGCACTTGCCAAGAGCAAAACACTGGTGTGTAAACACTTTAATTTTTACTTGGTGTATTTTTCTGTTGTCTTGTACATTTTGAGACCATTTATGACTGTTCAAACAGTGGAAAATTGTCCTCAGAAAACCAGGGAAGATTTTGGAGAAGGGTTATCACAAAATCCAAAGCAGATAAAATTGGGGCCGATGGAGTAATTTTAAAGATACTGTTCACTAATAGAAGACTCAGTTAAATTTAGTCCTGTAGCCTTCTGCAAATCAGATTGACAGATGGTAGCACTGAAATACTATGTTGTACATACTATTTGTCTGCTATGGTTTATTAATATAATTTTATCTTTAAGTCTTTTACTTTGGGTTAAAAAGCACAAGCAGTTTCGAAAACACCTATATTTTCATTAAACAGTATTTAGTGTGTTTTTTAATTTTTGCATTTTGACATAGAATACACTGTGGAAAAATACATACCAAAAAGATGCCTGGATTTGTATGCAAAACTGACAACCATGCCAACCACCAATTTTACAAGTTACTACTCTTGTTTGCTTTCTGTTTAAAAATGGGTACATAGTATAAGAAATGGATGCAAATTAAAGCAATTTGGAGGCTTTAGTTATTAATGGAGGTGCTAGTGAAGAACACTTCTAGGATATGGTGTCGCTCCCCGTCCCATGAAGAGAGGGCAGTCACACACCATTTCATGAGAAGCAGAGATGGCAACAGGACCCTTTGCCCTTCACTGTATGAAAGTGGCATCATGGGGACCTACCGCCTCCAGTTTAGCAGTTACAGCTGGGAAGAAGCAAGAGCGGGCCACTCAGCACTTGCATTTCTGTACATGCTTCGACACCTCCTGATCTCAAAAACCTCTAAGGTACCCGTGGTGTAGTCATATGCAGTGAAGGAATAACAAATAAGACACCTGATAACCCATGGGTCATCTGTTCTAGTGAAATCCAGATAAAATCACTCGTCAATTTTCTCATTCTTGCAGAATGTGGTTTTATCTGCAGTTCATTTATACCTCGGCATTTTGAAATAATATTTGAAATAATATGCAATAAATAAGTCTGGTCACTGTAACGTGGAACAAAATCAGGCTACTCTTATAGAATAAAATGCTTGCTGACATTACGGCTTGACAGCTATTGAGGAAGGGTCGGACAAAATTATTTTTCAAGCGAGTCAACTGTCTAACATTTGGCATGCTTTGTGTCGTGTGGCCGCCCATGATTGATAGCCCGAGCAGTAGCTCCAGTGCCTGTTTGCGCATCCACAGGCGTGAGGCACACGCAGGTGTACGCCCACGTACTCCTCCCTTTCCCCAGCCACGGATGCTGTCAGGTGTGCTTCATGTTTCGGTGTGCCTAGAACCCGTCACTTCCACCTCCTGGTCCTTGAGGCTGGAGTCTCTCCTGTAAAACCGTTTCCAAGCAATTATTGTGTCAGCAGAACCAGCCCAGCATCACTCTCTGCTTTCAAGGAATGCTGGCTGTAATTTAGGAATTAAGATTTTTTTTTTATGATGAAAACCAGCTCTATCTGCCTGCCCAGAAAGAAAATATTTCTGAAAGAAAAAAAAGAAAAAAAAAGTAGCATTTTCCTAAGGATAACATTTAAGGGAACTACTTTCCAGACTGAATACAGAAGTGTGTTTCCAGTTACATGTAATTAGTGGCAAAATCCAACAGGTGGCACAAAAGTATTTGAATTTTATATTGATTTAAATCATATGCCGGTAAATTACCGAATAAACTACAGGGGTATTTTTGTGGG
>NW_009737382.1:0-297 GCF_000703405.1 Apaloderma vittatum
CCACAGTCTGGGGTGCAGCGACCGACACAGACCCTAAATGAGAGACAAGGTGGGACGTGGGATGGGGCAGGGTGTCAGGAATGGGCAGCATCCATGGGTACATGGTGACACAAGGAGCACGACTCACCCGGGACTGGATCCTTTCCGGTACCCGGCTGGGCATGGTGCATCCAAGCACTGGGCACCTCCACGAGTGTTGAAGCACATCTGGCTTGAGCCACACTGCAAAGTGCCCTCTGCACATTCGTCCACATCTGCAGGCAGAGAGGGGACAGGTCTGAGGGTGCCCGGGTGGGC
>NW_009737382.1:362-583 GCF_000703405.1 Apaloderma vittatum
ATGCTGGGACAGGGAGATGGAAGCACCCAGGCTTGGTGGGATGCTGAGCCTGGGAACAACCCTTGCCTGGAAAGAAAAAGACTCGCAGCCCCAAAGGGACAACATCCAGGGCATTGCGGGGATCGGGTTCACTCCCCAAAGACACATGCAGGGCAGAGGACCCCCCCCCAGCACCCCCACACTGACCGTGGCAGGACTTCCCATTGGGCAGCAGTTGGTAG
>NW_009737382.1:615-969 GCF_000703405.1 Apaloderma vittatum
TGTTCCTGCACTCGTGCTGGCACCGCTTCAGCATCTGGCACTCGTCAAGGTCTGCAGGGCGAGAGGGATGGTGACAAGTGGGGAAGTGTCAGTCCCCTCCAGTGCCCATGGCCACAATGCAGCCTGGCTCTCCCCTCCCCTTCCCAGCACAGCCAAGTCCAGGGAGACCTCAACTCTGCAAATGAAATGGGAGACAGGGCAGCAACGTGCACAGGAGTTGTCTTTTGGGGAAAAAAGCAGTCTCCAAACTCCCTTCAAAACCCTTTCCTGACACACACTCACCAGTGCAGGTCCCGTTCCTCTTGACAAAGCCCGTGGGGCAGGGGGGAGCCCGGGCTCCCAGCCCTGCAGCCT
>NW_009737382.1:998-1354 GCF_000703405.1 Apaloderma vittatum
CCCGGTGGCGGCGGCTCAGCCACAGAGAGGAGTCCTGGGGGTTGCTGCCCGTTGTGCCCCCTCCATCCATCCCTGCTGTGACACACCTCCCGCCCGGCAGCAGGGCGCTGCCAGGGGGGCACAGGCACTCGTAGGAGCCCCGCAGGTTGCGGCACTCAAAGGCACACGGTGGAGGAAACTGCAGGCACTCGTTTATGTCTGGTGGAGGAATTAGGGAGTTTCAGCTGGATAGGGAAACAGGCTGGAGAAGGACAGGCGAATGACCATGGCCCTGCACCCAAGAACGTGTCCCCCGAGGCCCCAGCTCGTACCCAGGCACGGCCAGCCAGCACCCACGGAGGGGTAGCCGGGAGGGT
>NW_009737382.1:1375-2210 GCF_000703405.1 Apaloderma vittatum
GGACAGGCGCAGCGGTAGGTCCCAGCGGTGTTCTGGCAGAGCTGGTTGTAGCGACAGGCGTGGGACCCCTCGGCACACTCATCAATATCTGGGGAGCAGAGAGGGAACAGGGAGGTGGCACCACGCAGCAGGTGCCCCTCACCATCCTTGTGCCCCCCTCGGGAAGGGTCCGTACCAATGCAGTATGGCTGCCCAGGACCCAGGATGAATCCTCGTGGGCACTGGTCTTGATCAGCCCCTGGGAATCAAGCAGAGATAGTGATAAGGGACATGTCACTGCAGGGACATGGCTTTTGCACCCTCACAGCCACCCAGACTGACAAGGGATCCCAGCACCTCCATCCCCATCCTTGGGAAGATCCTTATTACCTGCATCAAGCGAGGCAAGGAGCTGGAAGCGGAGCTCCTCTGAGGCTGGGTTGTAGGAGGCTTTGATGGCGCTGGCCCGGACATGCAGCAACCGGGGGGGCTGCATGTCCGCAGAGGAGTCGTACACGATGGTGTGATTGCAGCGGGCACGGATGACGCGCCCATCCTGCAAGAAGCTGTGCACCGAGCCCCCCACGAGCTGCCCTGCACCTGTCTGCACATAGCGCTCGCTGAAGTCCTGGGGAGAGGCAGCAATGGGGGGATCAGGCTACAAAGCCCCCCTCAGACTTCAAGCATGGGATTCATGACCCCATAGGGAGAACGGGCACCACTAGCACCTGCAGCAGCACTGCAGCCTCGCTGATGCTCTCCGGCACGGAGCCACTGATCACGCTGTCGAGCAGCAGAATTCCAGCAGCATCTGCACCCCGGGCGAGGTGGGTGCTCCGCAGGAGTTCCCCTGCCA
>NW_009737382.1:2241-3433 GCF_000703405.1 Apaloderma vittatum
GAGCAGCAGCTCACAGCACCCCCAAACCCAGCTCCATCATCTGCGAAGGCCAGCCCAGCGATGGGCTGAGTCCCCAGGGACAGCACGTGCGGGAGGTGGAAGCTGAACTGGGCAGGACTGGGCTCTGCAGTCCCCAACACGCCTGGGGTCCCCAGTGCCCCTCACCTGTGGCAAACTCCAGCTGTGAATCGTGCTGGAAGGTGCCTCGGGTGAGCAGGAACCCGCTCCGGGCCTCCCCACCGGCGTGCGCCAAGGACCAGTAAACAGGGGCGATGACGGCAACCAGCACCCGCATCAGCGGCCCTGGGCATAAGGCAGAAAAGATGCCATCACGGAGCCAGCACCCTCCTAAGGGGACACCCAGACCTCCCCAAACCACCTGACACCCCCCACCTGTGGGGAACAACACAGATAAGGGCGGATGCAGCTTTTAGGGGAAAATCTTTTTGACTGATACAGATAAAAATTCCTCCCTGGGGTGAGAGTGGGAGTGACCACCTACCTACAGCAGGTGGGATGCTGCTGATGCTGCTCTGGACAGTGGCGATGCCAGAGCGGGAGTCATCCAGCACGCTGGCATTAAGGCTAGTAACACCGAGTTCGTGGGTGTTGATGTTGCCAACAAGGCTGCCCTGCACCTGGCGCGGCTCCCCTGGGACAAGGACAGCGGCGTTGGGGCTGTTTTCCCGTGGGAGAGCAGGACGGTTTCCTATCTCCCCTCTCAACAGTTTATGCACAAATAAAACACAATTTTGTCGTGGGGAAGGCAGCCAGAACAAGGTGGGCAGCGTTCCTACCTGGACGCAAGCACAGCTCCCAAAGACCCCACGCGGAGGGGAGCGTGGCTTCGTGCCTTGAGCCCACCGATGTGCGCTGACACCCCCCAAACCCTGCTTTGTATCAGCCCCCACAGCCCCAGGCTTTTAATTGCTTTTCTTCCAGGGGGTCTGGCAGGAAAATGCCAGCAGCCATGCAGAGCACGCAGGGCACCCGGTGCTTCCTTGGCGCTGCCGGCCAGCCCAGCCCTCTGCTCCCCGAGAGACCGCCGGAGAGGATGTGCCTGTGCGCTCTGCAGAGCCCCTGGGAAATGGGAATTTAATCACGGGCAGCAAATGCAGGAAGGCCGGAGAGAGGTGAGGGCTGGCACGCCACGGCTGCTTGGAAAGGGTTTGTCTGGGCTTGGACCTTCAGC
>NW_009737383.1:0-427 GCF_000703405.1 Apaloderma vittatum
AGACTTCTGCGCGAGCACAGATTTACACTGTGCTCTCCAACTGCCCGGTAGTTTTGCAATATGCCAGGCAAACAGCCTGTATTCCACTGCGTAATTGTAGAGAAAAAGAGGCAAATCTTCAGGTGGTGTAAAATCACATTTGATTCCATCTCTTTGCAAATCTAATAGTAGTCTGTCTACTCTTATCAAAACATACAGTGTTTAGTACTGCCAGGCCTCTTTACGTGATTCCTGGAAATATGAGCTATAAGGCAGGATCCTGATTTTCCTCTGTGATTCAGGATTTTTCACAAAAAGACTTGGTATCTTTTAGTTAAATATCTGTCACTTAATGCAGTGAATTTTATACTAAGTCAAATAAAATATCAGCTTGTTAGCAACGGGACACAGACTGGGCTTCAGGATTCACCGATTTCCAGCATCTGCG
>NW_009737384.1:0-429 GCF_000703405.1 Apaloderma vittatum
CTCATAGGGAAAACGTTTTCCTGTGTGTTTACACCTTGTTCCCTCTTTGTGCGCATCCTGGCCTCGAAATGCAACCAAGTCTGTGTCTTGCAGCAGCTGATGGCTCTAGGTCCCTCGCTGCCATCCTGCAAAGCTGCCCAGGTTGCAGTTGTTCCCTCCTGACTGCTCCTGGAGAGATGGGTCAGGATGAGATGGGAGCCTGGAGGTCCCCAGGGCCACCACGAGTGACTTGCTCCCAAGCAGGGAGCGCTGGTGTCCCTGTTGCACTGCTGCAAGGCCAGGGTCTGCCCTTGCCTGGGCTTTCTGGCCCCTCGCACACCTCTCACCTGTCCCTGCTTTTTTGGGGGGGGGCATCTCCTCTCTTCTCAGTACGACTACCTGGGCGACAGACGTCCTGTCCCCGCAGGGATGTACCCGTACCACTACCCG
>NW_009737384.1:468-1036 GCF_000703405.1 Apaloderma vittatum
TGAGCTCTGGCAGACCGGGGTGCTCTGAGCCCCCCGGGGAGGTGGGTAAGCCTTGGAGGGCTCCTTGCTCGGACAGCCAAGGAGGAAGCTCTCCGCTTTGTGGCTCAGAGCCGGGCTGCTCTGGGGCAGATCAGGACTGTGAGAACTTCTACCGGTGTCTCTCATCCCTTCCGGCTGTACCCAAAGGCAACCCTCATGGAAAGGCCCTCAGTCCCTGCCTTGCAGCTCCCGGGTCATGGGAGCACCCTCGGGCCCCCCCATGTGTCCTGCGATGCTGAGCCAGGCTTGTCCCCCCCAGGGTGGTCCCTGGCTGAGGCAGGTGTGTGCCCTGCACCTCTCTGCCCCTTTTGCTTCCTCACTTCTGGCTACAGCTGCTTCTTTCTCCTACATCGCGTTTCCCCTCGGACTGCTAAGGGGCTGAAGCACCGGGCTGAGACCGGGAGGTCCCCCCTGCAGAGCACGCTCCCTAAAACCACGGGGCAGGACCCGGAGGAGGGAGAAGCACAAGTTACCATAAGCCACCCATGCTGCCATCCATCCTTGCTAGCCAGAGATGCAGGGAAAGGGC
>NW_009737384.1:1113-1330 GCF_000703405.1 Apaloderma vittatum
CCGAGGTCCCGCCTCGCTGCGCCGGCCAAGAGGGCTTCTCCTTTCCGTAGCCTTCACCTAACTGCTTTGCTTCTTCTTTTGTATGTTTTGTGTGTTCGTTTCTTGACGCGTGCCTGCTGGCTCCTGGTAGGATGAACTTTTAGACCTTCAGTTGCAAAGAAACCTAGAGTATTTGGACCAGCAGGTAGGCAGAGCTGGCTGCAAGCCCCATGCTGCT
>NW_009737384.1:1359-5296 GCF_000703405.1 Apaloderma vittatum
CCCTGTCCCAAGCGACGTCCCTTTCCCTCCCAGCGCCGCATCTCTTCCCCTAACATCCATCCTCACCCTTCTTGGCATTAAAGCAGCACGAGTCGTCTTTGGTTTGCTTCTTCCATCCTTCCCGGCTGTAGGGCTGCTCATTGCTTGGCAGAAAAATCCCCCTGACAGTGCCTTCTGTGTGGTGTGCTGGAGCTGGGGGTGGGAGGGGGTCTGGGGTGAAGCTGGGGCAGTTGCCCACATGCCCAGACTCCCAGGAAGCTGCCCCTGGGCTGCAGGGGAGGCAGTCGACTCCGAAACCCTCCCAGGATCGGTCTGCACCACCTCAGGGTGCAGGACACCGGTGCACAATGCCAGTGGGGCCGTGTTCGTTGGCACGTCCTAAAACTCAGCCGTGCCTCTGGCATCGCTGCGAGCCAGGATGCCACAAGGGTCCCATGGAGAGCCAGATGGGTACGAGGTGGTTTTGGTGACATGCTGGCCTTGTTCCCCTTCGAAAGCGAGGGGCTTGACGCAGGGTGGATGTGAGGGACCTGCCAGGAGTGGCACCAAAGCATCAGCTCTCAGGTCGTTGTGTGCCAGGGGATGTTTGGAGGAAGGAGATGGATTGACTTCGGTGCAGGGGTGGGGACAGTCCAGCTGGGAGAGACCCCAGGGACTGGTGGAGTGGGAGCCTCAAGCACTGGCTGAAGTCAAAGCCGGGGACGGGAGCTGTCAGGCAGTGCCGCAGCACAAGCGCTTGCCTGCAAAAGCCAGGCTTGCACTAAGGGAGCTGCTCCAGAGACAATCTCATTAGTCTGCAAATCTCCATCGGTGCAGTAATCGCCAAGATCTGTGTCTGCCTTGGAGCAGAGCCAAGGACAGACAGGAGCACTCGCCGCAATAAAAGCTCTCTGGATTATTTCACAGCCATCGGCAGCAACGCTCGCTCTCCGAGGCTCTTTAAAACACTCCCTAAAAAGGCTTTGCATCTCCTCCTCCTCTCCTGCTGACCTCTGGAGAGACTAATTTGGAGTGACGCTGTCAAGTACCTCTTTTCAAACCGCTTGCTGCTTTATTTTCTCTCTCCTTGCTTGACCAGCCGTGGAGGATGGCTCCTTTGGCCGCGCCCCACCTTGCTGGCCTGTCCCTCTTCTCCAGTAGGGGTTTAGTCCCTGGTTTTTGATTAAATCACCATCACCCCTTGGATCTCGAGGGTCCTGGGGTGGGGTGCGAGGGGCTCCCCTCACATCGTGCCCGCTCTGGCCTGCGGGCTTCCGCAGTGTTTCTGCTGTGGTCAAAGGCAGCGGTGAAGCTCTGGTAACGATGGCTTTGAGGGGCTCCACCATGTGGTACCGGGGACCCCAGGCTTCAGTCACCTTCCCCTTATTCCCACAGCTCGTCTTCGCCTTGAGCGGGGCCGTCCCAGTCCCGTGAGGGCAGGGCACCCAGCTGTTTGTCAGCGTCTGTCTGTCTGCCGGGACCGGGCTGCGGCCGTGAGCATCTCTGTGCAAGCTCGTGTCTGTCTGTGCAGTTTGCGGCTGCCCAGCTCGGAGCTGGCTCGGTTTTATCTGTGTTTTCGCCTCAACAAAGTTTTGGAATGCAGCCATCGCAGGATTCTCTGGATTACACAAAACAGCGGCAGCAGTCCCCACGTGTCTCGAGCCCCTGGGACATCTCTTGGAGGTGGCATCTTGCATCCCGATGCCCTGAGGGCTCCTGGACTGAGCCGTCTCACTGCTCCGACGGCACCTGAGCACCGCAGCCCGTGAGCGCATCTCTGCTGCCTTCTGAGCTTCCCATCTCCGCTGACTTCTGAACTTTCCTTCCCTGTCTGCCGCAGATGAGCGAGAGCGAAACCCTGATCAGTATGGTGAACAGGATGGTGGAGACCTCCTCTCCTAGGGCTCAGCTCTACATGCAAGTAAGCCTCCGGCCGCCGGGCCGTGCATGGCTCGTGCATGGCAGCCACGCCAGCCGCCCCGCGCTCCATCCCTGAGGTCACCTCCTGCCATCTCCACTCATGCAGGCTCCAGCGTCCATGTGGCTCCGGCTCTCGGGGACTTGCTAGTCCATCACAGGCTTTGCTAATCCATCCATGAGCCATTAAAAGCTGGTAAATCCTTGCGCTGAGAGCACAAGGTGGAGACGCGGCGGTCCTGAACTCTGAACTGAGCTGGACTCAGGTGCTTTGCTCACCCTCTGTTGGCCGTTGTGTGTTGATGAGGCAAGAAGGTGTGGGATGGCTTAAAGACAAGAATCCAAGGCTCTTAAACCAAAGCAATAACTCCTGTAACAGGAAGAGGAAACAGCCTTTTACCCTTGAGGCTCAGGCTCGTTCTGTTCCCCATCCTGGAGAGGGCTGCAAAAGCATTGGGGTGTCCCTGCTGATGCTGGGCTGCAGCTCCAAGCGCAGGGAACGTGTCTTGGGGTTACTGTAACCTGCAGCCCAGCATCGGGCAGAGGGGTCCAGGAGCCCCACCATGCTGCCTAGGGCATCTCCTGGCTGTGTGAACATGCCAGGGCCATCATCAGAGTTTTGTCTTGTGGGGAAGGTGCCTATTTCCATCTGCTGCACATGGGGAGTGGGGATGCGCTGGAGGGGGAAGCTGGAGCTGCTGAGATGCTCTTGCTGCCCAGGCTGGAGCCCAGAGGCAGCAGCATCCCCATCTGCCAGGCTGTGCCTCCAGCCACGCTGGGCATTTCCCAGGTTCAGGTCTGTTTGCATTGTCCGATAGTTTTAAATGGCTCTGAAGTAGTGTCTTGCTTTCTAGCAATAATGATCCCCTTCTTCCTAACTTATGCCTTTCATCTCAAGATCTTGAAAGCATTTAATTGTTGAGATCCCATTAGTAATTTAGATTTCCAGGAAAGGAAAATGACTCACAGAGAAGCCGGATGGTAAATAGGCCCTGATGCAGCTGCTGATTTATAGGTGTTTCCATTCTGCTAAGTGCAATTACAGCTTAATCTTTGTATGCCTGCCTGTGAAACGGTGGCAGTTATATGCCAGGCAGCTACTGATTCATGAGGCATCTCTTTAACTCAGCTCTTGGCGTCCTGCAGAGAGGTTGTCTCCGGCTGATTCCCGATGGACACCGGGGCTGGGAACGGGGAGGGAGGTTGTGCCTTCGTCCGAGCCACCGGGCAGGGCCAGGGTGAGAGCTCCAGCTTTGTATGCCTGCCTGTGAAACGGTGGCAGTTATATGCCAGGCAGCTACTGATTCATGAGGCATCTCTTTAACTCAGCTCTTGGCGTCCTGCAGAGAGGTTGTCTCCGGCTGATTCCCGATGGACACCGGGGCTGGGAACGGGGAGGGAGGTTGTGCCTTCGTCCGAGCCACCGGGCAGGGCCAGGGTGAGAGCTCCAGCACCGACATCCCACGCTGCCGGCAGCACCCATGCCCGGCTGCAGGGAGCACCCGCCGCCTCCGGAGACTCGGCTCTTGCCTCTTTGCCTGCTCATGGGGATGAGGAGAGGGGCCGGGAGCTGCTTCGCCCTCCCCAGCAGCTCCTGGAGCCGGGCTCACCCCACGCTCTGCTTGCAGGTGACACCCTTCCCAGAGGCCTACAGGGAGACGTTGCATGCCTACAAGATAAGCGAGCAAGACACCGATGTAAGAGCAAGCATAAAAAATGCTGTTGTCCCTGTCCCCTGCAGCACCCCGCTGTCTCCACAGAGAAGGCTCCCGCACAGCCGGAGCGGGACCTGGAGCTGCCCCAAGTGTGGTGCTCAGCTTAGCTGCTTGGTCTAGCCCCATGTGCAGATTTGGCCCGTGCCACGCTGGCCAGGGACGAGGTCCCTGCAATGAGAGCAGAAGGCTGGAAGCCAGGACCACGTGTTGTCCCATCAGACCAACCCCGGCGGCGGCATCCCGGCTGCATCCCGTCTCTCCCGGCTGAGCAAGGGGCCCTTTGTGGAGGTGAACGCTGTTGGTGGGCTCCGACCCTCCCATCGCGT
>NW_009737384.1:5411-5646 GCF_000703405.1 Apaloderma vittatum
ACGCAGCCGTCTGGGGCCAAACCTGGCCATGACCAGGCGGCACCTTCAGGATGAGGAAGTGTCCTGCTCTCTTGGGGACAGCTCGGTGGGATGTTTCTGAGCTGAGGGAGGTGCCCTGGCCATGCCACATTCCCATTAAGGAGAGGGACTGCAGCTCCTGCACCAGTCGAGGCTCTCACGGCTGCATCTCCCTCCTGTCCCCCCCAGGAGAGGCTGGCGAGAGCACTGATGGGGG
>NW_009737384.1:6113-6601 GCF_000703405.1 Apaloderma vittatum
AGCCTGGCTGGGACGCCCCCCTAACCCACCCCCCTTCTCCCCTCCCAGGCCTTAGCGAACAGCACTGCCGAGTACGAGAGCCTGGAGAGCGAGGTGTCCGCCCTGCACGATGACCTCTGGGAGCAGCTGAACCTGGACATCCAGGTGAGCGGGTCACACACCAGGGGGCCCCCCCGCCATCCCTGTGGAGGTGGAAGTCCCCCCATTCCTTCACCTGTTAACCCCTAAAGAGCCAGTTTGCAAGTGGCAGCTTCGTGCTCAGCCCTCGGTGTCTGGGCAAGGGTAGAGGGGCTAAGAAACTGGGCACTCGGGTGCCATCGAGGGGCTGCAGACTGTGCTGTTGGGGCTCTGTCAGCTCCCCCAGCCCACAGCGGGTGCCTGGAGGAGCAGGGAGGTGACTTCTGGCAAGAGACAAGCCTTAGGTGTGATGGCACATACACCCCCGAGCTGTGTCTGCCTCAGCTGAACGCCCGTGGGTCCCACGGCTC
>NW_009737384.1:7112-7312 GCF_000703405.1 Apaloderma vittatum
GCACCGTGCATAGAGCGTGCCTGGGTTTCCTCGCTGCTCTGCCTGGGGGCACCATTTTGGCCACATGCGTGGGCTGTGGTGTCCCCCGGTGACATCTGGGTCCGTGGTCCTTGCAGAGGCTGCGGCTTTGCAGCCTTTGGACTCCTGCATCAAGCAGCCTGGAAGGCTGAGAGTCGCTCAGCTCCAGCCTTCGGCCTCAG
>NW_009737385.1:0-970 GCF_000703405.1 Apaloderma vittatum
GCCTGCAAATTCCAAAATGCCAACGCCAGATTTGCATGCACTTCGGGTCAGCGATCTATTTTTATTACTTGAGTTGTGCTGGGTTTTCGGGAGGTTGAGGTTTTGGGTTGGTTTTTTGTGGGTTTTTTTGTTGTTTTGGCTTGTTGGTTTTTTTAATCGTACTATACATTCACCCGCCGACACTTCGGATTCCCGCAACAAACACATGCCAGCGCTGGGGGATGCTGCTCCGCGCCGGGAACAGCGAACCTTTCACCGCCGGCCGGCGCAGCCTCTCCTTCTCTTCTTCGGGAGAGGAAGCCCCCGGAGCCCGGCGGGGATCTCCCTTCTCCATTGCACTGCAGGGACACGAGGGTTTTCCCCGCGGAGCCGAGGGAGCGGAGCCCACCTGCTAAGCGGTGCGGTGCCGGCGGGCGGCAGTTCGCCCGATCCCGGCCCCGCAGCGGACAGGGCTGGTCCCGTGCCTCCGGGGCGGCGGGAGCCACCTCCTCCCTCCCGACCAGCGAAACGTGAACAAGGCGACGGGGAGCGCGGGGGAACCCTTGTGCTCTGGGGGTGAGAGAGGACCCGGTTAAGGAGGCGATCTCATTCTTCAGGAGAACCGACATCCTCCCTTTTCGCTCGCTGCTGAGACGGCACCGTGCCCGGGATCCCTCTCGTTAGAGCTGATTGTGGGAGGATATCGACAATACAAATGATAAATAATTAAAGCAAAACCCCAAAAGCCCCCGGCGCCACGAAGCAAGCAGAGAGGATTGCCCAGCCCCAAAACGTTAAGTGAGGCAAAACTTGCGTTATTTGTGGACTCCTCTCTTCTTAAAATAAGAACTAAAGGCGACACAGACACATACACAAATACCTTGATCGAGAGGAGTTGCATATCCATATTACTGTAGAGGTCACTGGAATTAATAGTCGGCGCCAATCGGGAATAGCATGAGGTAATTTCTGTACAACCCTCGTCTCAAAC
>NW_009737386.1:0-1990 GCF_000703405.1 Apaloderma vittatum
ATTCTCCTGAGTGCTTAAGTCTTTAAAAAAAATCTAAAAATTAAAAAGAAAAAGTAAAAAATTATACTTTTCAAAATGATAATAAAACCTAAAAACAATCAATCAAATAATCTAAATAAATAATCTAAAATAAAAAAAAATTTAAAAAGAAATAGCGGTTTCTTTTGAGGCTGGTGGCTACTGGGGTCACGGTGCCAGCAGGTTTGATGCCTCGGCAAGGAGCAGGTTTGTGGCCTCTTGGCCGATCTCAATGAAGATATGAATCACGCAGGAAGTCAAGATAGAAGGAAATTTGCAGCCAAGAGAAGAAAACAGAGCAGGTATTTGTTTAGAGGACAGGTAAAACCCACCTCTCTGATCTAGAGAAATGCAAGCCTCTCTGTATGATAATGCATGAAGTAGCTTGAGTTATTTCAAGAGAGAGATTGTATGGGAAATTATGTGGGGTTTGGAATAAGTCATCGTAGAAACAAACTGTCTTCTAGACATTAGAGGAGGCTGCTGTGAAAACCTCCTGCCAATCATCACAGTGTTTAAAAGGCTTTTTTCAGGAGGAAAAGGATATTACAGAAATTAGGGATTTAAAAAAAAAAAAAGCCCCATCAGATTGAAAACCGTGGAGATTTGGGGGAGAATTAGCTGTTAAGAGTTCAGCTGAATGACTGGCAGCAGAGCCAGGTCCAAGCAGGGGTGAGGAGGGGTGTTTCTGGAGTAAACTTAAGCAAGTGTATTAAACCAGCTCAAGCTTAAAGGGATTATCCGCCACATCAAGTGAATAGGAGGTAAAAATTAACACCTTTTTTTTTTTTAAGACCGTAACTCCAAATAATCAGCTTTACTATCCTCCATCTGCTCATTTCAATATACAACTATTATATATTACACCCAAATAGATACACCACTTAATAATCAAATATATAGCCATTATTATATAATGGAGTTACAAGGCGATCAAAGAAAATATCACGGCAGCACATGATCGATGAACTCCTGACAAAGCAATCATGTGTAAACATCAGAGCACAGGGACTAGTAGTTCAGAGCTGGCTCCTCCCAACTACTTAATTTTCTTTGCAGGAACCAACGGCTCCTGCCACCGAACTGCTATAAATTAAATAAAGCCATAAGGGAAAAATAATGGTTGTGAGGCCAGGGAGAGGAGAATTCAAGCAGTGGCTTCTCACTCTTTGTTCGATAAGGTCTTTAATCACCTGTATTAATAAGTAGGCACATTCCTAAACCCTGTGCTAGGCTGGGGAAAAAAGTGTGAGCGGCTTAATATTTCGCGGCAAGCTGGGGCCGGATCCCCTCCTGAAATAATCCATATAGCTCCTTCCCCACCAAGAATCATCGTGTTACCTTTACATTTAGGAAATGTAAAGCTCCTTTTCCTGGGAAACCTCCAAGGGAACTATTCTTCTCCCCATCTGAAGAGGCTTGGGGGTTTTGGTTTCAAATAGAACCGCACGCAGGGGACAGCATTTTGAGGTGCCTCCATGCGTCATGAGGAGCAACTTGGACTGTACCGGAAGAAAAGGCTATTCAAAAAGTAGAAATCTTTATTTCTCACTTAGAAATCTTTTATTTCCCACCTAGAGATCTTCTATTTGCCTTGTGTGGTGGGGGCTGACTCTCTGCCACCACTTCACTCTGTGGCCTTGGGCAACTCACTTGATCTCCCAGCAACTATGTCACTGGGTTAATCATATTTACGGCCCTTTTATGAGAGTTAATTATTAGTTGGGGAACATTCGCATGGACTTTTTCATACACGACTCCTATGGATAAACACTAAAGGTTAATCAAACAGAGTTGAGGCTCAGCCCTTTGCGCTGGGGGAGAGCGGGTTTCCCTGTGGAGGGATGTCCCCCCTAACCGGGACTGCCCACAACAGGGGCTCCCATTAATGGGGGACCCTCCCTTATGGGGGAGCTCCCCTTAATGGGGCCTCCCCTCACCATACGCTCCCTATCTGGCTGCTCCTCCATAA
>NW_009737387.1:0-909 GCF_000703405.1 Apaloderma vittatum
CTCTTTGTCTGTGGGCACAGCGGCGATTTCGCAGCTGCCCCGCGCCGCCAGCCCCATCGTTTCCTGCCGGGAGGGGGGAACGGGGCAGCGTCCCAGCACCATCATTAAGCTGTTAAAGGCATTGAGTGCTCCAGACGTCGCCGCACGCGGTGCAAGGGCAGTTCAAATCCCAGCATGGCCATTCCCGGAGGGGGTCAGCCCGGCAGCAGGTCCCCAAACATCTCCTGGAGGAGGTTCCAGCAGCGATGGACCCGGCGATGTTTCAGGAGCTGCAAGCCTGCCAGACTTGGCTTCATACAAGTGACCCCAAAACAACCTCAGCTGAACTCCATCCCTGCCCATTGCCCCCAAACCAGCCCTAAAACCCCTCAGCGGCGCTCGCCATGCCCGTCTCCTCTTCCTCAGCAAGACCGACGCATACGAGCGCTGGCCGCCAACAAATTCCATCAGCCAAGCCCTCCTGACCCCTCCGGAGGGGTCCTGAGCCGCTGCCGTGGCCATCACTCCTGTCCTCCTCAAAAGCCTCTCGGAATGGGCTGTCATCAGCCCTATAGCCACGGCTGGCTCCTGCTGGCCACTGCTCTGACGGGAAAATAAAAGTTGGGGCTTAACGGCCCTCCAGCACCGAGATAAACACCCGCGGTTACAGTAATTGCCCTCCCCTAATAGAAGAAAACAAAGGCTCTCGAGGGGTGCCTGCATGCGCTGGCAGGACAGGGGCACATCAAAGGCAGCGGGGTTCGTTCAAAGCTCAGCTTTAATTGTCAATTAAGCATGCACGGGGGGGACAAAGCCATGACAACGCGGGGCTGCACGCTGGTGGGGTATTGTAAAGCCCGCCAGCCGACACCAAAAACAGCTGATTTTGCTTACAATGTGCTTCTAGGGCACCTTGTAAGCAATCAGCCG
>NW_009737387.1:982-1391 GCF_000703405.1 Apaloderma vittatum
AGCCCTGCGGCAAGAGCGGTACGCGGGAGCCGGCTCGGATGCTGCACCCACCCCCCAGGTACCACTTTTGGGGGCTGCCCTCTCTTGCTGACACCCGAGGATGGTGTCCAGCCACGGACCAGCACCGTCCCCAGCTCTCAGCCTCCTCTCCCCAAACTCCTTGTCCTTCCCGCAGCGACTCTGCTTTTAATTTGCCTTTGTAACGAGCTGGGAGTGTGCTATGAGCCAGGGAGGCTCATTTTCAAGAGGTGGCTGGTTTTAGCCTCCCTGGCTGGGCTGTGCCGGTGCCATGGCCAGAGGAGGACGCGGGGCATTGGGGTGCAGCCCCTGTGTTGACCCCCCACCACTGAGCACCCACTCCTGCTGGCCGGGGGCTGGCGCGTGGGCTGCAGAGGGGAGGGTGGGGGGC
>NW_009737387.1:1441-2370 GCF_000703405.1 Apaloderma vittatum
GGGGGCGCAGCCCCCTCCGTGGTGGCGTTATCTCCTATTCAAATCCCCCATAAGTTTTCAGCAGATCTGCTCTCCCCAGCCAGCTCCTCACTATGCACAACGGGGCCAGACCCTGAGAGATGGAGGTTTGGGGTGAGCCCTGCACCCCCTGAGCAGCTTTCTCCATCCACCTCCCTCTGCTCAGACATGGGGATGGTGCAGCACCACGCATCCAACCCTGGGTGAGCTCCAGCCCTGCAGCGAGGCCAGGACATGCTGCCACCTCGTCTTATGGGCTCTGCAGCATCACCTGTGCACCCCCTCCCCAAAACCAGCGCTCAGCAGTGGGCTGCATCCGGTCAGGTGCGGGGCATCCCGCCTCCCACCTCACCAGGCACAGCCTTCCCTGCCCAGCCCAGCCTGTGTGGTGACTCCAGGGAACCAAACCAACCAAGCACACACTGATTTATCCTCAGCAGGACGGAAATCCAACCCCGCCACGTGGTTTGCCATGACACCACGGCAACAGCTCCTGCTCCTCTCCCCACCAGCATCACTGGTCGAGGCTTACCTGGCATCTTGCTGGGAGGTGAGACGCTGGGCTGGTTGTGGTGGGGGGAGCCGTGGGAAAGCAGCAGGTTCATGCTGTGCGGGGGCTGGCCTGAGCTGTAGGCATCCATGGCCAGCTTCTGGCGAAAAGCCTCCTCCTTCCGCCGGTTGGCGAACCAGTTGTAGACGCGGACCTCCGTCACCAGGTTGGAGCCAAGCCCGTGGGCCTTGGAGGGAGCCAACCCTCGCTGTCGACACAGACACTCGGCCCTGCGCGTGCAAGGGGACATGTTGGAAAAAGGGTGCGTGCTGGAGGGGTCCCTCGGGAAGCTGGGCAAATGTAGGAGTGTTGAAGCCCTTGCTAAAAGCCTGCCTGCTCCTTCCAAGTGGCTGCAAAAGCC
>NW_009737387.1:2409-2622 GCF_000703405.1 Apaloderma vittatum
CCCCATGGCATCCCTGAAGCATCCCTGAGGCATCTCTACAACATCCCCACAACATTCCTGCCCCAGCACAGAGCTTACTCGGCCCTGGACATCACCAGATGGGGAAACCAAAGCAAAAAGAAGCCAGGCAGCTCAGCAAAGCTGTGCCACAGCGGCTGGGGCTGAGAGGCAGGAGTCCTGCGCTGGGTGGTTTTTGGAGGAAGGGCTGTGGGG
>NW_009737388.1:0-17518 GCF_000703405.1 Apaloderma vittatum
CACTATTATTTTCTATTATTATTGATTCATTAAAGGTGTTGTAGTTTTTTCTTCTTCTCTAACCTGAAAGTCTCTCTGCTTCATTCCCTTTTCCTTCCCATTTGGGGGGGCGAAGAGGGGGTTAGAGAGCGTCTGTCTGTGTTGGAGGCCGGTCCAGGCCTAACCCACGACAACTCACCATGGAGAGGGTTCTTAAGCGACACACCCAATGTAGGAGCACAACTATGCTTCCAAAACCTGAGCAGAAATCCCAGGTAAGCCTGACACAGCTGGGAGGTACAGGAGAAGTGCTTTCCTACTTACCAGTGTCTGCTTATATTTCCAAAATGAAAAATGAGAGAGAACAAATGAAAATACTTGAAAGACAATGTTTAAATGAGACCAAATCATATGCTGCACTAGCAATTTTCACTTCCTTTCAAAGAATTCATCTTCAGAATATTTCTATGGTCAGAGAAATAGCACCTTTAAATTCTGAATAAAATAATAAAAGCATCTAAAAGGTAAATAATTTGTTCCAAGCTTTACAGAAAGAAAAAACGTATTGTATAACTCTGGAAAAAGCAGTACAATCTGATCTCTAGGGCTATGCTTCCTTTGCAACCATACTTCCCCTGTCACTTTCTGAAATACCAGGCAAAGAAATTGGATACAAATGACTTCAAATGCTCAGGTTTTTAAGTAAATGCCCTGGAACTGTGTTCTCTGTGTTTCCTTCTGTGTTCTCTGTACTTCTGTGAGTATTCTACTTTAAAACCATTTACTGATAACAAAGGTGAACAGGAATACAGCTTCTATCACACATGCTACATTTTGAAGTTGTAAGCACAAATACTCCTAGAAGAACTACAGAACAACTCTTTACTCCATAATAAAATCTCACAAAGAAAAGAAAAAACTAAGGTGATTATGGCTAATTAAACAGTGAAAGAGACTAATAACTTACAATAACCTAATTTTTGCAGATCCGTATAAGAGAGCTTCTTGCCATTGACAGATGGTCAATATCCAGTTAATCTCACCACGTTCTTTATGTATTAAGTCCAGTGTCAGCCGATGCCCAGCATTACAAATTACTCTGCGACTACACAGCACTGGAGAAAATACTATTTGACTGGGGATTTTTTGAGCAGAAAAGACTTGTTCAAACTCAACGGCATGAGAAGTAAGCTGACTAACTAGAGGACACCCTGCTAGAAAGACAAGAAGCAACGTTACTGCACAGCTTATCCATCCAGAGCTGCTACAGTACTCAAAGATGGAGCAAGAAGTGACCTGGCAGAGGCAGGAAGCAACTCAAGCCAGGCTAAAAATACCCACCTGGGAAGCAGAGTACATAACACAAGAACCAGGCTGCACTAAGATCTGTGCTATCTGTGGCCAGGCTGCTAACCACACCTGACTGAGCTAAGGCAAATCTCACCTGGGTAAACATACGTGGTATTTCAGGAGCAACACTCCGCGTATACGTGCCAGTCAGCCTGTGCTGACCTGTTGTAGGATGCAATTTCTGCCCGAGTCAGCTGCCACAGGGGAGTGTTTTCTGCCACAATTTCTCTCTTTACAGTCTCTGACTAGAATGACTTTTCATGCAGAATCATTTGCAGAGAATTAGATTTTAGCCCTTGGATAAAGATTTCTGAGAGAGGAAGTGGCCTCGTTCAATACCCAGATTCATCTGTTCTGTAACTGGTATATGCAGAGTAAATAAACTTAATTTACACAGAAGAACTTAATGATTTCTCCTCTAATAAAGGATTAACTATCAATGCCTTGAAAGTCATCTGGCAGCAGCGTTCTGCAAGCCTTCCTTCTTAGGGGGCTGGACTACTACAGAAATAACTTCTGCTCCAAATAACAGTACGCTCACAGATCAACACACTCTCAAAGGCCCACAGTTTCTCCACTAGCTAGTTACTGTAGTAGTTACACTGTGTGTGCTGAATCATTGCGTAAGTTTTCTAGCAGTTGGACACAGGAGAAGAGACATAACAACCTCTTGTTTTTCACAGTCACACAGATCTTTGCTACTGAATTACCTAGGAATCTCAGAGAAGTTGTGCCATTTTCCTGAGCTTCTGATATTCTTATAGCAAAATGGGGACAAATGCTTTGTGCCTTTATCTGCTCATTATTTTGAGCTTAAACACTCTGTTTAAATGCTGATAAAATAATTATAAATGAGACAACATCCTGTGAAAGAGAAAATTAAAAAGGCAGCAGGATCTGTGGGGAGAGTATAGGTTAATCCAAAACGACAGTGGAAATATAACGATACAATTAGGGTTGTTAAACAAACCTAGAGGTAAGGTTTCACTATACTAAACTAAATGTTACTGTGCATTCTTATCATGTAGGCCTAAATTCCACAAGAATGCCTTAAATAACTCTGCTGAACTCAAATGCACCAAGACTGTAATTTAAAAAACTAATAGCAAAGTCTACCATTCAGGACTTCTAATAATATTTTTGCAGTTTAATAGCTTTTCTCCCTAAAATAGATTTTACTTAGCCATGTAACTAAGCTCACAGATCTCTGCTTTCAACCTCTGAGGGCAATTTCCATGACTGTACTAAAGCATACACCATGCTTGTAGGTCTGGGAGACAGATTTGTAGGCACAGAGGCTACACCATTGAAAGATTAATTATTTCAGTGACCGGTTCTCAGCAAGACTCAGGTATGATGTCTAACAGCTCTGCTTCAGTGTGCAGTGATAAAACTGAGGTGTTTATTTACACATGAGTGGGTGGATAGCAATGGAACCCTGTTTGTGGGGTGAAATCCCAACAGACCCATCTAGGCATCAAAAATTGAGGCTTCCAAAGCAAAGATTCCCAGAAATAAGGAAAAGTCTCTTACTGCATGGTAGTCTTGAAGCCTAAGTCCTCATGAAAAAAATCAACCCTTAGCTAAAATGAAGGACAATATTGCCCTGTCTTTAGTTACCTCACAAAATAATTATTTCTTTGCATCTGAACAACTAGTTGGAAAAGATGCATTCTCAAGGGCAATTTTTATTTTTTTAAAATTTGTTTTCTATAAACTTCAATCAAACAAGCATGAGAAGGTTCCTTTGGTGACATGGCCACAAGGCATCCTGACACAGACTCTGGAAGAACAGCAAACTTGGGGCTCTTGCCTGGAACTATCAAGTCTCTACTCCAGAACAGTTTGGTGGCCTCAGCTTTCATGTTACCTAGCACATGGCTCTGTCTTTCTTTGCAATCCTCTGCCTCAAGTAAAGGGCTGAGTAAGTTTACAGCAGAGAGTCCTAAGACTCTGCCAAGGAATGCTAGATGATGAGAAAATAAAGCATGGGTTCTCAAAATTGTTTAAATTCAGCATTTAAATACATAGTGGTAGAGCAGAATTCAAAATATTAATGAAACATGAATTAACTTGCTACAGTTCAGTTTGCAAATACTTTTTAAAAGCCTGACCAATTAACACTTACTTCATAAAGAAACTAAGAAAACAGCCTAGGGCTTATAAAACGTTAACCTAGTGGCCAATAAACATAATCAAACTCTAATTTCACTTCCCATTTAACTCTATTTTCTCCCTCCTTTTTCTGGTTGCTTCAGTGTGCCAAACCATACATAGCCCTGATCCTTGATTCCTGTTTTTCTTTTATCCACCATCCTGCCTTGTTTTACTTCTCAGGAATAGGTCCACACCATATACACTCACAGTGGGGATCTGTGAAATCAGTCAGTGGACTGGCTGAAATCTGTCTGGAAATACGAATAGCTAGACTCAAAGCTGTTTTCTCATTAAATACCTCCATTTGTGTCTCCACCAGAGATTGCCAGGACTGGGACCCTTCCACGCCAGACCAGAAATGATCATGAGCCATTACATTCATTACACAAATCATTACATTCAGCAGCTGCTTCTTCTTTGGGACTCTCCTCAGACTACATATTTGCTCAAGCAGGAAGAAAGTACTCCCACCCTTTTGAAGGGGGAATGTGCAAAAATAAAGAGCAAGGAAAGACTACATCTATATGACAAAGACAAGTGACAAGGGAAGGTTTCAGTTTTCAGAGAGAGATGTAGGAACAAGCCTGCAGGCAAGAGGGAAAGTGGTGCCTTCGGGGTACATGGTCTCAGAAAGCAACAAGCAGCTCTCACCTCTGCCAAAGGCAGAGGAGGTTCACCCTGAAGAGCCTGCCCACCTGCCACCCCAGACTCTGACACACAGAGAGTTTGTGCATGAAGGACAGACTAAACAAACCCCAAGACATTTAGGAATGCCACTGATTTCAGATGATTCCTACTCTCTTGTGCTTTATCCCTAAGTAAACACAATTGTATGCTTAGTAACTCCACACAAGGTCTAGCCACCCTTTTTTTTTTCCTTTTTAAATGTGATTAACACTCCTGACCTCATGGGTCTGAAAAAGTAACCCATACATCAAAAGGCAAATCACCTGTGGGAAGACGCCACAAAAGGCTGTGTTTGTGCTAAGAGAGCATCTCAGCAGTGACCTCTGGGGAGAGGACAGAGGGTGCAACTTTCGGCTGCAAAGACAAGTTACTGGAAAAGGACACGCATACCCCAGAAAAAGCAAGGAAGAGGTGCTTGGGCTCTTTCTGTTTAGGCTTCAGATATCTAAAGCACCTGGGACTCCTCATCCAGCAAACCTGGCCCTCAGGATGACTCTGGATCAACACTCTACATACTTATATGTGCTTGTGTGAACAGCCAAACAACACTGAACAATTGGCTTTCCTCCATTACTTGCTTCAACTCAGCTAACCCATAAACCAAACCATTTTCAATATTCACTTCATTTAACTTTGCTGTCATATTCCTTTCCCCAGGCAACAAGCAGCTTGAAATCTAACAACCACCTGCAGCACATATGGAACAGCTTCAGTCATCCTCCCATCACACAATAAAAAGACCATGCAAGGACCAACAGATCCACACAGCCCAGTTGTCCTGCATCAGGAGAGAGGCACCAAACTGCAGCTAGAGAAGAGCATCTCCACCCAGCAATCCCCTCCTCACAGCATCAAAGAAGACCTCCCTTACAGCTTCATAAAACAGACTGGTACGGGAAGATTATTGGTCTCCAGAAACATGCCGGCACTGCACATCCCAAAGTACTATGGTCAAGTTAGCCCCATCCAACTCCATTAAATAAGCACCAGCTTCAGTTTATGAGCGATCTTAAAATGTAGCACCATGCAGAGCTCGTTACAGTAATCCCCTCCTGATGTAATGAGGTGTTGGATGAATTTGGTAAACAGTGCAATAGAAAATGGTTATATTCTAATGAGGTGCAGATGGGAAGTACACAGCAGGTATAATAATAATAAAAGACACTCTATTCCAGCTGCTCTAATCTCTACATTTTTTGACAAACAGTGCCAATTCCAATCCCTCAATCTAGGAGTCCCACAACCTCAGCACCCCACCATCACCCCTCCTAACCCATCTTCCATGGGCCACAGGTGCCAAAAATATCCACAGGTCAAGTTTGTTTGCATATTGCATGAAATCTTCCATTTCACTGTCTGATGGTGTGAATCAACTGTGACACTGACATGTCTGACAAAAAGCATGTGTTTATTTTCTTTTGCTAAACCTTGAAACAAGGCTTCAAGCCTATTGAAGCAGCTGCAAGCTGCCTCAGTAAGACCTATGAACAAGAGTTTGTTTGCAAAGCAAACTAAATTTCTCTGGGACACTACCAAACAAAACTGAACATCCCAGACACCATATCCCTTCTCTCTCAGAGGTGGCAACAGAACCACTTGAGTTTCCCTATTGGTATTTAAGCACACAACTGGGGAAAACCCTCAGCTGGGCACCAAGTCTGTTGTGTCAGAGGCTGGTGACTGCTAGGCTTTTCTCAGAAACTGCTTTAGGAAAGTGTCAGAAACCTGGCACCTCCAGCAGACGGTAATTCTCAGCTGACTTTCATGCAGGTGGGTTCTCTAAAGGCACTGAAAACGAAGTTAGTGCACAACATTTCTGCAGAGCACTTCACTTCAGAGCCATCCTAGAGCCAGCTGTACTCACGTACCTCAGTTAATACAGTTCTTTGGTAACTAGTACTGGCATGAAACAAGAGAACTCTTTTACTGCTACCCACACTATTACAGAGGCCAGAGATACATGTCACGTGTGTGACCTTCAGCAATGGAACAGACTCCCTGTTGTCACTTGCCAGGAGTTGTAGCTACGGGTCCCTAACTGGATTTTATCCGTTCAGAAGATGGACTGCTCTGACCACTTCCCATTGCCATCACAGCATGGCATACAAAAACTGCAGAATACCACTCAAACCTTTGCATACCTTGCAAACCAGCTCACCTTGGCCCTTGCTCTTGTCAAGTCTAGTTTTGTGGTTCTCACAGAGACACTATTTTACAAGTGGGAGCAGAGAAATGTTGCCTGAAATGCCCTAATACTGTATGCTGCCTGTAGCTCAGGTCATAAGCAACCTTCCTGCCAGCTCTGCAGCTTTTTGCTCAGATATCCACAGAATTCATACTTAGTTTCTCACAAAACACATGTTTCCTTGCAGTCCACATTGCCATCTCCCCTCCTTGCAAGGGGTAAAGGAGGCTTACAATCAAAAGAAGACAAAGTGTATCAGCAGCCTACTAAATCCGCTCAGAGCCATGCAAACAACAGCTCTGACCTTGGATCCAGTCAAAATAAAATTACATCTTATCTCATTCCCAGCATGAGTGTCTGATTAGCCAGAAGGACACTTAACATGGAAAGAAAGAAGTACGCTCACTGCACACTGGAAAATCTTGCCTACGTACAACAACATCAGTAAATTCACAGGAGTAAATTCACAAGAGTTGCTTCATAAAAGAAGGTGGATGGGTTCTCAAAATCTGCTGTCTGGATGTCACTTCATCACTATAGATTAGATCACTTGCCATTCCAGCCTTAGAACTCAGTGTCCTTGTGTATAAATTATTTTTAAAGGTATTGTTAGCCTTGAAAACATAATTACTCCTTGGACTGGTATGCAGAAGGATGGAATGGCTGAAAGTATTTCTCAGGGGTGAAAGGAGGTTTCTGGTGTTTGCACGGAGGTGTAGAAACCACTCTGGAAGGTAAAGTGGGGAGACTGATTCCAGTGCTGGGCATAGCAATATGCAATTCCATCAGAGAACAGTTAGGCTGACAGACTACTGTTTGGGATAAACTGTTAATCCTGTCCAATATACAAGGTTAGAAAACCAGTGGGGAGGTTCATGTCATTTGCATCACAAACCATACAGATCAAACAGTTCCTTTACAGTAAGAGGTTGAGGTGAAGCAGTTCAGCTAGGTGGGTGAAAGGGGGAACTTAATTTTGGGTTAAGGTGGAGGTCTAGGAATTGAAATGTGCTTTTTTAAAGGAATGAAATGCTATCCACATAAGTTATCCCAATGTGTGCAGCATCAGGTATACAACAAACTTCCTCTAAAGTCAAAATCCCTACCATAAAAAGGAGTGAGTTGACGGAGACCATGGGATTTGCAGCAGCCAATCATTTTGAAAAAGCAGATCCACTCTGAGGACAAACCATGCTTGAAGTTGTTCCCAGGCTGAATTCAGGGAAGGGAGGAAGAATACATGTACTAGCTCAAGTTCTAATAGAAAAACGTGCATTTCCTAAGCTAGGCAAGTGTAGAGAGGTGTTGTTTAAAAAACCAACCAAACAAATAAGCCAAACACGTTTCCTGTACCCCAACCCACTTCCTCTGTATTTAGTCCCTTAGCTGTTATTTTAAGGGTATAGGAGTTGCTGATCATGACCAAGGACTTCATAAAGCAAATAACATTTGGAAAGCTGTTTTTGGCAGAGATGCCAGAGAAATTGCTAAGTGTCACAGCCATGTTCTGGGAACCAGTGACTTACTTGTTTATTTGTGAAGGCCAGGACCTGGAAGCTACACTGAATTAGAAATTTATGAGATACTCATCAAAGCACAGAAAATTAGAATCACTGAATGGCTCAGGTTGGAAGGGAACTCTGATCACCTAACCCAACCTCCCTGGCATGGGCAGGAAATTAGACTAATAAAATTTCAGATTATTCAGTAATTAATGAATAGCAAGTCTATCACCATCCTGTACACCAGGTGATGGCATTTGGGTACATTTACCAAGAGAGGTGCTCCCCCTGTTGTACTGTGTGCGCTGAAGACACTGCTGTATGCAGTAGTTTCTCCCAGTGGCATCGCCAAAAGTTCAATGTACTGGAAAAAAATGGAGGCTGCTATCTGCAACACAGGCTGATGGGAAGACCTTTATCTGTAGGTCTTCAATAGCTTCTTCTATCACATGATCTGCAAATGGTCAAAGACAATCAGAAATATTTAATTCAAAGGTCTCTGTAAATTTTTCAGCATTTGTGGTAATTTAGATCAAAGTTCTTGATCAAAGTAAGTTCCATGAGTGGTCTGTGAGTATGTAGAGAGAGACAGGCATAATTCAGCCCTATTGAGAGTAAGCAGAGACTTTCCACTAGCCAAGAACAAGAACCAAAAATTACTGATACGTCAGTTTTCAAGGCACATATGATGGTTATTGAGATGAAAAAGCTGCCTTCTGAATGGACCATATATTGCATGCAGTCTTGGAGCTACTCTCAGCCTATATCCTCTGCTGAAAATACTGTACACACAGTACACAGTTTGCACTTGAAATTAAAAGTAAAAAAAAAAAAATTAAGTATGAGTCATAAAAATAGGAAAAAAATGTCTCAACCAACAACAAAAAACCCAAGTAAACTCAAAGCACAACTCTTCCATTAGAGAAATTAATGCAATTATAGAGTCTTAGAAATCATTGTAAATCACCTAAAGAACCCACTCAGCAGTTCTCCATGTCTGCCTGAGCCTGCTGAATGCTGGCTGTTTACAGTGGAAGCATTTCAAGCTCAGTTGCCCACTGGGAACCTCTGTCCCATTTCCAGCTCCAGGATCCAGTTTCGACAGGAAAGCTGACGCTACTGAATCAACAGTAGCCGAATCACTGTGCCCTCTTAGGCCTCCTATCTCCCCTGGCTGCTGAGGTGCACCAGCCACACAACAGGAGTTATCAGAAGCAACAGTTATCAGAACACAACAGTTATCAGAAGCAGCATTAACCCCTTCTGTGAGAACAACAGCCTCAGGTATGGGCCACAAAAAGATAAGTATCTGGCTCTTTCCCCAGGAATACATGGAATTTAGATCCCCAGTGCTTCCTGAAGGAAGCACTTGAGGAACTCCATCAGCCTCCACCTGCCTAGCAGCGATGGGCTGAGATTTGCTTCTTTGCTCTCAACCCAACCTAAAAAACAGTCCTTGCTCCCCTCCTTGAAAGCACAAACATGACTGAAACACAGCAGTGGCAGGGCACAGGAAGCAGGCACTTGAGATTGTCAAAAATCAGCGATCACTTGTGAGACATGGTAGCACATGCCTGAAACGCAAAGAGGGTGGGTCCCAAGTGACGTTAGCAAGTGAAGCCCGTGAAATAGAAAGCTGGGCACAGTTAAGAACCACTGAACTGTATCAAATGCCATGTGCTGGGGCACTTTTTTCTTTAAATAATGCAAGAAGAAATAATAAAGAGACAGAACTGATGTTGTAGCAGACATGCACCCAAACCTATCCCATCCCAAGGAATCAGAGACTGCAGTGATGCTACACTGTGATGGGGGAAGTTGGGAATGGAAATCTAAAGTATTAGGCAGAAACAACATCCATAACCAGTAGGGCACGGACCTTACCACTCCAGGAGGGTCGGGGCCTGTAGTGACCCTATGGCCCATTCCCTACAGCATGCTCTGCTCCCAGAGGCTGCACAGCTGCTCATCCTTTGAATCGAGACTTGCTGAGAATTTGGTCCAGCTGCACAGAAAGGTGCTGGGGAGTAATCTGCTCCTCAACAACCAAATTCCTTTTCTAGAACAACCTCACATGCCAGACTGCATCAGCTGACAGAAATCAGATGCAAGACAAAGAGCTTTTAGGGACTTCTATTAACAACAAGCATATATTCATTGTGTGTTTTACCAGCTGTGGGTAGGTGATATTTTCCCACCTGTAAATCAATCTATTAGCAAATTAAATCCCTAGTTTCACTACAGGGATTTGTATTAGCTTCCACCAACCTTGATTTTAAGCTGCCTATTTCACCTCAGATGTTGCAGTTTCTTTGATTACAACATACAAATAGAAACACATTTCTGGATCTGCACTTTTTCTGACAGATGTATTACGGTACTACACAACAAGCAAACCATCAATTCTTATTCCAATACAAGGGGCAAGTTGGGAATATTTACACTGAGAACAATAGAGTTAAACTGATCCAAACATATTAGAAACAGGCTTTTGCAAGTCAGTCTTTTAACTAACAGTATTAGTTAGTCTCGTCCATTTCTTTCTCAAACACCTGTTGATATCAATGTTAATCATATAATGAAAGAATGCACAACTGAATATATCGGAGCCAAAAACATTACTCCAGAAATCCTTCATTTTCAGTTTTATCGAAAACACTGCACTCTCATTTGGCCTTCATAAAACATGAACTGATTTTTTTTTTTTAACAGCTGTTAAAATTAATTTTACTACCTAATTACACCTTCAGATGAACTTTATCAGGGCAACTATACAGAAAAAGAGTAACAGCCCACTGAACACTGTCACACTGTTAAGGATAGTGCAGAAGGACAGACACTTTTCTGCTACACCATTTCATCACAGCAGTCAGAATATCCTATTTTCTTTTTTCACTGTAAGGCCTGCGAAATTGAATCCAGCAGTCACAAGTGGCACCGCAGCCAGCTCTTGCAATTAACACTGCACATACACACCACATCAGGATGTGTTCCAGAAAACTCTTACAGCTGTGAAGTGCCTGTGTATCATCAAGATTATTTCAGTGCACGAATCCTGCAAAACTTGGGCTGGAACCCAGACAACCAATCCATTTCTCAGCTCTGTACCACACAATCTTCTGATCCCTCCACTGTCTCCTGCTGCCCTGACAAGCTTGGACATACTGACATGACAGGTCTTGCCAGCAGCCAGGCTCTGCTCTACTGTCCACATGCCATGTCTGTGTGGGGAATTCAGGGTAGTCAGTCTTACCTGTGGTGCTGTGTGCTTTTAAATGTCACATGTCAGCTGTGTGTGGTGGAGTTTCTCCTACTTGCTAAATATTAAAATACTTTCATAAATGACCAGTTGAATATCCATCCCGAAACGTATTCTGATATTTATTAATTTAAACTGAAATTTTTTAATCCTTTAGAAAGGACCATTGTGGACATTCTGTCGTCCGGGGTTAGACATTTTCATTGCATTTATTTCTAGCTAATCAAGATGCATTCATCAAGCACAGACAATTAATCCACTATTTTCATAATGGGGGCCAGATCCTACATGATGTTGTCATACCACTTATTCTTTCCTATGTGGGGAGATGTAAAAGAAAGGACGATGAAGCATCAATATTGACCCTAATTGTCAGAGTTACAAAATGCCAGCTTGCAATAAAACCTTCTTCACGGTTTGGGATTTGCTCTGAATCTATCTCTCATTGTAACATATGGGGCTGTGACTCTCACTGCCTGCTAAACATCCTGCTAAGGGCTATTTGGAGTAGAAAACCCTTTCGATGATAGGAACTACATTTCTGTTAGATTCTCTGCATACCATTGCTCTACTGGAAATCAAACTGAGTGTCGTTCAATGCTACAACTGCCATTCTGCTGACAGGCAAGGGTAAGCCAAAATGAAAAGTTAATTTTTAGTTTATTTAAATTACAAGTAACTTTCTGCTTTCTTTACCAATGCCTTAAAGAACTCAGCAGTGACAGAGAGACTTCGCAGAATTCCTGAATGTCTTACAAAAAATAGAATACGAAACATCAGCAGTCCCTGTAGAAAGCTGAAGTGCTTTCAATAACATTATGACTGAATATTAATAAAGCTTGCAATACAGATATAGTGGTATTGCCAACAATATTTCATTATAAAAATTCCTAGAGGGCAACAGGGATCCAGCTATGAAGACAGCACTAAGATCCACAGCTCTGAAGGAAAGAAAGGAGTATTTAGGCTATCATTTATTAAAAATGAGCTTGCCCCTTACACTTACTCAGAGTTCATTCTTTCAAATACCATTCCAGTTCTTCAATTCACTTTAAGTACATGTTAAAACATACCAAGATGGCATTTCAAGTTGGAGTACAGCTGTCCTCCAGGCTTTACAGTAATAGACATTTTACCTTCATTTTGATTCACATAATTGCCATACGAAGTTCTGGTAGGAAGAACACAGTTCAAAAGGCTCTAAACTATGCTGCTAGACTTCCCTACATATTGATGTGACAGGTATATTATTATTGCATGGTGATTGCAATACCTATCAGGGATGATACTTCCAACTGGACATACTGTGTCTGTAATTCAAGAGTGGGAACCGGTAACACATAACCATGAGCATACAGTGGTATAATTACTAGAGAAAAATGAGACGGAATTACAAATTTAATTTATTTTGACACATTTGAAAAAAATATACAGTCTGTATATTTTGAGATCAAAGGAGTAGAGCCTGGGGCTGAAGGTGTAATAATGTACATCACCTTGCAGCTCCTAGTACAAACCTGCAAGTGGTCTGCGCAAACTGAGCTGGAGTGGGTAGGCATGTGGTGACTCCTCTGGTTCCAAGTCACCCAGTGACCATGGTGGCAAAACAGTTTATTCACTGCTGAGCAGTGTAGGCCCATGCGCATCAGTTCTGCCTCTGGCCCTTCCCACAGGGGCTGTACATGATGTATTTGCCTGCAAAGCTAAAATTAATGGTAGGGAGAGGAGGGAGACTAAGGGGGCAGGGTGTTGAGGGCTCCAGAACTGAACCCAGTACTCCAGGCGGGATCTCACCACAGCAGAGTAGAGGAGGAGAATCACCTGCCTCAGTCTGCTGGCCACGCTTCTTTTGATGCAGCCCAGGATGCAATTGGCTTTCTGGGCTGTGAGCACACACTGCTGGCTCATGGTCCTTTTTCATTCAACGGCAGCCCCAAGCCCTTCTCTGCAGGGCTGCTCTCAGTTCACTCATCACTCAGCCTGTATTTGTGCTTGGGATTGCCCTGACCCAGCTGCAGGACTTGGCACTGAGCCTTGTTCAGTTTCATGAGGTTTGCATAGGCCCACCTCTCAAGCCTGTCAAGGTCCCTCTGGGTGGCATCCCTTCCCTTCAGTGTGTCGACTGCACCACACATCTCAGGGTCATTGGCAAACCTGCTGAGGTTGCACTCACTCAATCCCACTGTCCATGTTGCCAACAAAACTCACGTCAGCATCAGCATTTTTTCAGCATCCCACAAAACTGTCATTTCCTCTCTTCTCTGCTCATTTAACCTGTCATTACAGATTCACAAATGGACCTCAGTAAAATTAATATTACAGTCCTAAGGAATTTTGATTTGTTTAGACAATATGCATGAAGAATGAGAAGGTAAAATATTTATACGAACAAATGACACTTCACCATTTTCCAAGCTTATGTGGCAAGAGGAGAAGGAAAACACAGTTTACACTCAAATTCCTTCCCGCAGTAGGTAGAAATTAGATATTAGACATGACATAAGGTTAAAAAACAAAAGTCAGCCTGGAAGTTAGCCATCCTGCAGCTTGACATTTGCAGCTTGATCTTCCTTTCTTTCTATGCTTTTACATATATGTGCAGAGGAAAGCCATGCAGACAAGGCTCTTTCTGTCTTTCTCACCTCCATTTCTGGTACTATCATTTCCATAGACTCAGGTGGCTCACTCTTAAACTTGGTCTAATTGCATCATTACAACTTGACGTTTTTGTTATAATTAAAATCTACCTAGTCATGGAAAATATGTGCAAACTCACACACACTGCTAGGCTGCAGCAAAAGTAGCCTGTCGTATTATTTTAACAAAGGTAAGTCAGCTTACGACATGCAGTTCTGAATGTGATGTGCCAACATATTGCTGATGTGATGGGCATGGAGATTTTTACAAGGCCATGTAGCAACAGGACGAGGGGCAGAGCAGAGTAGATTTAAATTAGATGTTAGGAAGAAGTTTTTTACTAGAGAGTGGTGAAACACTGGAACAGGTTGCCCAGAGGAGTGGTGGAGACTCCATATCCGGAGACATTCTAAGTCAGGCTTGACTGAGCTCTGAGCGACCTGATCTGGTTCAAGATGACCCTGCTCACTGCAGGAGTGTTGAACTAGATGATCTTTAAAGGTCCCTTCCAGCCCAACGCAACCGATGTTTCTATGATTCTATGCTTGGATAAGGAGAGTTGGCCCCAAAGAAATGACTCCAGTTATGCTCATGATTTAGCATAAGGCCCACATATGTTCGGCATTAAATCAACTGCTTGTACTGCATTTAACACTTATGGCATACATGAAATATCTACATTGTACTAAGGACCCATTTTTAAAGTACATAGCTGCTACGGTAACAGCTTTTGTAGGAAGCAGATGTTCTTTTCTCTTCATCAACCAACAGCTATAATGGCACCTTGTATTCCTGGTGATACCCCAAGGAAATACATCTAGTCACAGCAGGTGAAGCAGGCAGACTGCTGCTGCCATCAGCAGTGCTGTTTTCTACAGCTTGATGGGCTTTCACTGGAGACGTTCTTCCTAAATAAGGTCTCCTAAAGCACGTTGAACAGCCAAGGCTACCTCACACAGGGATTACTTCTGATGAGCTGCTGAACTTGCAAAAATCATTAATAACCACCACAATTATTACAGCAAAAAGGCATGGAGAGGTGCTGAACAACTGGCTATCGCAGCCATGGATTTATTAAAAAACCCAGGCCTTCCAGGTTGCTGAGCACCCCTGGCATATTTTAATAAGAGACGAGAAAGGCAGCCACTTCTTTTCATGATTTCCTGCAGAGGAGCTGGCCTCATGTTGGCAGAGCCACAGCAACTTGAACAATAACAGCGCATCAAGGCAGATGAAAGCACAGAGATAGAAACGCAGTAACTACTGAAGTGAAGCATTTTCATTAATAGTTGCCCTGGACCAGAACTCAGCACCTGAGCCCCTTGCCCTAGAAACGTTCTGGTAGAGCTGAGATCTGAATCAGGTTTTCTTGCCTTGAATCCATGCTATTTTTCATGTAACACTTTGTGTAAGCCTTGCGTTGCATGCATCATGGAGGAGAAGCAAACGTGAGACTCTCAGCTCTTAGCGTCACTTCAACTCCTACCTTAGCACAGCTTTGGCTCACATCTATGATTTTTTGTAACACATATGTGGAGCTCCCCTCTACAAAAGACAATTATAACTGTAGAAGGATAATAAAAAAACAATTATGAGAAGGTGAGGACTCTAGCTGATAGCAGATGCCAAGTTGCTAATGACCCTGCAAAGATAAAATCCGAGCCGGGGCCGGACCAACAAACAGCCTCGGCAGATGCCACTGAGACTGACTCGTGGAACAAGAGGAAGGGGTGGACCAGAACCAGCTACAGCTAGTTCTGAATGGCAGAAGTCCTTGCCCAGCAGCAACGCTGCAGCCTTACACCCACTCAGGTAGCCATCCATTCCCTCTAGGGCTGCAAAGATTAAAGGTATACATCACATCTGTGTTGTCCTTGAAACACTGCCACTTCATTTTCATCAAATCTTATCACCTGCTGCTCTACAAGGAGAGTCAAGAAATTTGCTTCCCTAAAAAAAATCAGAAAGAAGAGAAAACAAAGGGCTCCACCCCAAGCAAGGCCCTCTGCTCTATTTATTATATTTAGCAGCCTTTTCTCCCATCCTCTCTCCAGCCTGGTGTCAACAGCCTGCCCCATGCTCTGTGAATTAACTCCCCAAAGAAAAGATGTGACCTGTGATACACAAGATTATTATGTTTTTATTTCTGAACAACCATTCCAGCCAGCCAGCAAAAAGCAACAGGCTTCTTCAATGTGGCTGTGAGGTAGAATGTTAAACACAGTCATTGAGACTCCTGCAATGCCCTGCCTAGAAAAACAATATTAAGGGAGCCTTTAGGAGAGGACACCAGTCCCTCAGGCTCTGTGCCCCTCACAAACACGCCCATGTCGGGCAAGGAGAGGAAGGGTGAAGGGCAGGAAAATTAACAGTTGTAGCAACCAGGTCTGCTTCTAATTGAACCTGTTCTTAGCTGGGCAAGTCTGAGGATGGGAAAGTCAGTATTTCCTTAACTTACCCCACAACTTGGGATTCAGTCTGCTCTGTGTCACTGGGGAGTCTGAAGGACCTTTGCTTTTGCTACTGTTGCTTATGAAAATCTCTCTCGACAAATACCTTTGATTCTCACAGAAAATTTTTGTTGAGTATCCATCACAGGCTGTGGCCCAAATTCAACACGCTTTTTCATATCATCAGGATTCTTCTGTCATGTGTGTAACTCAATTAAGAAAGGAAAAGCCACGTATGTGAGCGTATTTTTCAGCATTTTGCTGTAGACTGGGAAAACATTTATTTTCTTTAGCTGCTGCTGCTATAGATCAAAATGTGTAGATACAAAGATATCCTTACTTACAGCTATGTGAATAAGTGAGTTAGTGGAGTGTCAGCCAAAGAAAACTAGTCACCTCATTGACTTAAAATGACAAGCTTTTTGGCTTCCTTGGTAAAACAAAACTGAAAATGCTCATTTCAGAGCAATGAAAAATATGATAATTCAGTACAAAAGTACTCTGTTCATTTTTTTCCACACTTTAATAGCAATCTTGATTATTTTAAAAGTAACATAAGGTTGTTTCAGAAGGAAAACCAACTCCAAACCCATTATTTGTTGAAAATATTAAATGAAATCTGGTACTTTTTTTTATCTAATCCATTTGGTGAATCCAAGTCAACTTCTTGTATAGCTTCAGTCAATCAAGCAAGTTTTCCAGCTCTCTTTTACCACAGCACCTAGGCACCAGTTAACAGAAGACACTTTTTCTCCCTTTCCAGTCTTAGAAAGGTGAGTAAATAAAGCACTGCTTGCAGTGACTGTGTGGTTACAGGCAATAGCCATGCCTCTCTCTGGCTTCAGGCAGCACTTACGGCCTGGGCACAGCTCCTGCGGCACCAAGCACCAACTCTCCCCTCCAGCCACCATCTGTTCAGTTCCTTTCTGCTCTCCTCCCCGTATATCGGTCTTACCAACTAGAGAAAAATGAGCGTAAACACTTAAACATTCGTTATCACACTGATAACTTGTCTGTGGGCACACTGGTCATTGCCAGCTCGGTTTGATACCATGGCAACACATTATCTCGGATCTGGCTGCCAACTGTGGTACTTTGCTTATTTTGCAAACAAGCTGGCATTTTGTAATTCTAGTAACAAACCAGTAAGACGAGCAATTAAATATGTAACATAGAGAATTAAATATAAGGCACAAAATGCAGGAACAATTTCTTTGGTCTGTCGCTGCACAGATCCAGGCAGCTGTGTTTGTGTTATTTCATTTAACAGAAGAACCCCAGAAGAAGGAATGGGGACGGTACCTGGTTCCTT
>NW_009737388.1:17549-86551 GCF_000703405.1 Apaloderma vittatum
CCTGGGTTGAAGCTCATAAAATTCAGCCCAGTTTCTTGACCTGGGTCAAGCAGCTAACTGTCAGCATGAAAGCTGATCTGAATTCTTAATATTCCCAAATGATGATTTAAAATCTTGTTGTTCGTAATGCAAACAAATTATTTCATCTTCACAGCTTCGATGTAAATATATACTCAATAGTCAAACTGAAGAGAAATGCATGATCACCACAGTGGAAAATGAGTAATCTCAAACTACCGTTAGTATTCCAAACTGATGACTTTTGGTTCGCAGTCTTGTAGTAGGATACCTCTGAGCTAGTGTCTCTCCTCTAGTCATTACCCAGCTGCAGGCACCTTTCAACCATTACATTTCATTGCTGCATTCAGGAAAATCACTGAGAAAGCAAGCAATACATGTTCTGAAATGTTACCCACGCTGTAATGCATCCACTCCCTTGCATATTGCCAGTCAGAAATGTCAGACCTTCGCCTGGCTTCTACCACTAAGCAGCATTCCTGTGCAAAGACCTTTCCTTTTTTTGGGTACCCAGTGGAGCACCCCTGCTCCAGGATGTTTTGATGCGACCCACTGGCACTCCCTGGCCTGATCTGAGTCACCCCATCTATAACATAATTATCCCTAGGTTCCTTACACTGTAGGAAATACAAAACATGTCTGCTTTTCACATTCTGTGTGCTGAGTTAGTCTTACTTAAAAAGTTATGCAGAAAAGACATAAAAATGACAATCTGTCAGCGTAGCAAATATCGTCATTCCCTTAATCTAACTTTGATTCAGCATCTCTCCTATGAAGAGAGACTGAGGGAACTGGGGCTGTTTAGCCTTGAAAGGAGATGGCTGAGAGGGCACCTTATTAATGCATACAAATATCTGATGGGTGGGTGTCAAGGAGAAGGAGACAATCTCTTCTCAGTGGTGCCCAGCATTAGAACAAGAAATAACGGGTGTAAGCTAGAACATAGGAAGTTCCACCTCAACATAAGGAAAATCTTTTTCACTGTGAGCGTGACAGAGCCCTGACACAGGCTGCCCAGACAGGTTGTGGAGTCTCCTTCTCTGGAGACATTCAAAACCCACCTGGATGTGTTCCTGTGTGGCTGCCCTAGGGAATCCTGCTCTGGCAGGGGTTTGGACTAGATCTTTCAAGGTCCCTTCCAATCCCTGACATTCTATGACTCTATGATTCTATGATCTCTTGCTAGCTGAGCTCCAGGGACCAGCATTACCATGCGGTTCGTCTGGGGGGCATTTCTTGGAGGTCACCTGCAGCCATCTATGGGAGCCAAAACTCTTAAGTAGCTGGGCCCTCAATTCTGGCCTCCAGCGGTGACCTCCAAAGGTAATGCAGGCAATCCACAGTGTGGGCCCTTTCCCTCTTGCTGGTTCTCACCATCTCTTGTGGTTTAAGCCAGACCCAGGACACCCTCCACACTTGCCTCTCTGAGTCACATTTGGGCAGTAACAGCTTCTCCAGGCCTCATCTCTCATCTCCCTCTCTCCCACCCATTCCCTCATAATAGCCTCATCTTGCCTTTCTCAGGAATGCATCCATCACTCTCTGCCACAAGGAGACTGGGTCCTAGCCCATAGACAGTATTTAACATACCGAAAAATGTTTATTTCCAACACATTTACACTTTGTTATTCTTGCAGTCTTCCATCTCTTTTATTTTCCCTAAGTTCTTCAGCTGGCAACAGAAAGCCAGATCCTAGGGCTATAAAACAAACTTCCACAAGGAAAGCTGCTCCGTGAATTGCTCTTTTAATAAACATGGAAAGGATTTGAAAGCCAAAGAGAAACACAACAGCGACGACAGCCCTAACGGAAATCTGCCTGATGACTCCTGCCTGTATTTCAACATCACCTCAGCCACAGCACATAATAGAACCATTCTCTTCTGAGAATGGTTAAATTATGTGCAGTCTCAGTCAATATTAATTAAAGGTGCAGGCCTTTTAACACAACCACCGGACTGCTTTCTCAATCTTCACAACAAAGGCATCGTTTTCCTGCTCCTGCTCTTCCAAAATAATCTCCCTCTCTAGGTAAATTTAGATTCCAAGGGAAAGTGCAGAAGGTCTCCAAGAATCTCATTAAAATGTTATTTTCAGAAAACCAAATGGAGTCCCAGGCCAGGGGCAAACATACACCCCAGTAAGGTGAGAGCGGCAACGGACAGTCTGCACTGGCAGGCAGGTCTCACTTTCTGCAATCCCCTTCTGAAAAAGGTTAATCCCTCATGTGTTTCGAGGAGGCAAACACCAACTTGCTGTGCATGTGGCTGCATACAATGGAAAGATTTTAATGGCCAAGGACAGAAAGGTCAGGGACACTCATCAAGTTCACGTTTCTCCTGGAAAGCTACACTGGGCAGCAAAATGAGCCTCTGCTCACAAATGAACGTGAACTAAGTTGCCAGTGTTATAAAGGACCTTATTCGTCCCAGGCATTCCATATGTTCCCCATATTGTACTATCAGGTTATGACAAGGCCTACTTCTAGGCTTTTAATGGATAGATCTGGTTGATATATGGTTTATGCAATACTATAACTTGAAAGGCCTAATAAATGGAAAGGGAAGGACAGTTTTGTGAGAAATACTGAAGCAAAGCAGGATTTTTGTTGGCCCTCTATGCATTTAAGCTGAGTTTCATGATATTTATGAAATTTTTTTAGACCACGTCCTTTAGGACATAATTATCTTTGAGAAATCCCTCTAGCTCCCAGCAGAACATCTAAGATAAACCTTGTAACTGAATTACACTCTGTAAGAGAGGAGAAACCTGTGGTAACAGCCAGACAGGCATTCAGGTTAGCTGTGCTTGCATGAGGTTTAACACACATTAGAATCCTGTTTTCTTCAGAGGAACTGGTCTCAGCCAATCCAGATCCCATTTTAGAGTTCACGCTCTGTGTAACTTCAATGCATGTGCAGCAACAGTGCTAAGGAGAAGGCAGGCATGCAATGCTACTGCCTTTTCTCTCAATGCATTGACAGGAGCCCAGTCCCTGAAAATGAGCGACAGCTCAAGCAAGAGATACGAAAGGTGTCTCGCAGGCAAGTCCCCGTAGTGTGTCCAGGATGGTGACCCACGAGCAAAACTGCTTTCCTCAGCAGCTGAGTTAGAAGCCATGTCCTTCATGAGCGCAGCTGGCTGAACAGACAAGAGGAATCAGTTCCTTCCAACACAGTGGTAGCAAAGAGAATGGGAAAAAAAGCCTACATGTAGTTCAATATCAAAGCCAGCAGAAGGAAGACAGAAAATAAGGAAGGGAAAACAAAGGAATTTGACCATCAGAGTTAGGAGTCTTTTCTATCCAGATCTAAAAATTTACCACTGATCATTGAATGAGTACTACAGAGGTAACTTCATTCTGCCCACAGCTTGCAAATTTTGCTGAAATGATACAAAATACCACATCTGTAATCCCTGCAAAACAACCTGTCACTTGGAGCTCATCCTCAGCCTTCCCTCAGGAGCTCTGCTGTTGGGCAAAACCCTGCACCCAAGGCAACTGACCTCTCCTGGCCTTTGGTACAGCCAGGGGACAGAGGTGACTCAGATGCAGCCATTCCTTCCAGGTTATTCTCCTGTGCTTTCTCACTAAGAGCTCCCATGTTGTCAGTGGCTCTATTCAGATAAAAAGTTGGACAGCTGAAGTATAGCAGTGTAATAAAGAGTCACCACTAATAAACATTCCAATATTTCACAGGTCATCCTCTGAGAGATAATCACAATAAATCCAAATTTCTTTCTTGAATTACATTGCTAGCTTTTTCCTCAGAGCTCTATTTCAGAATACTCCTGAGTACTTACATATTTCAGTATGTCATTTCCCCTGCATATTTACAAGAACAACACTTTACCCTAGAATTCTTCTTCACCTCATTCATTTTATATCTGAGCATCTTTATTTCTGCTGCATTCAAATCTCTCTCACAGCAGGTTTATGTTAGAAAAAAGTAGTGACTTTCATGCAGTCTCTGACACCAGAAACTGGTATTATATATGAAGTGTGAGTTACATTACTGTTGCTGTTTGCTGACAACTTTCAAAATTACCATAATTCTATGCCACTGTGGTGTGTAAGAGCTACCATTATGCTACCGACACAGCTGAAGCACAGATTTAACACATTCTTGACTTGTTCTAATTCTGATTTTACTTTGGAAGTCTGGAGGTTTTTCCTTACATTAATTTTTGATGGCAAAATAAACCCCAAAACAACCACCCACAAATAATTCTGCCTTGTTGTTTCAGGATTTACTGAAATGATTCTCTCCAGGAAAGAAAAATAATTTGTATCTCTACTATTTAAAAATTGTGAAACTCCCAAACAAGACTTCTCTTCTGTCAGGAGTGCTGGGAATTATTCTTTGTACATGCTGACACATACACAGGCTTTTCTAGTACAGACACAACGGAAATCTCCGATCAGGAAGCACTGCTCTGCCCTCCATCTGGAGGTGCATTATAGCTACAGCACCTATGTGTTCATTCTGAGGAATTGCTAAGTTGAAACTTCCACATTACAGAAAGTTTCAGCAGATGTAGGCTTTTGCAAACAAATGCCAATATATGCTGCATTGCCGTAAATGCCTTCATTTGACTACAGATCGCACTGTTGGCAAACACATTCAAGCAGCAATGCAAAAAACTTCATTGGATTATATTTACGCTGGGCAATCTGCAGCTTTCAGTATGTATTTTGAAAAAGGGACTTGTCTACCACAAACGCTGCTTATTTTACTGGCCCAGTACAAAACCAAAGAACATGTGGAGTACCTCTGCTCGCCACTGATGCTGCTCCTTTCAACTATCAATCTCTTTTCTAGGACAGCAAGAAATGCTGGTATGTTCTGGCACAGACCCACCTTCAGCTGTTAACAAGCCAGATACATGCAGCTCTCCACCCCTGCTCCAAGGTGTGTTTTTTTCCCAATAGGGCAGCTCAGACTGTTGCCGAAACAGCCCTGGACAAAGATTATGTTGCCACAGTCATTTATACATGGAAGAATAATTTCTCGTTAATGCCTGTCACACCTGGAGTGATGTGAAGCTGCTCTGTGCAACCCCATGACCTGAAGTCGGCACGGGGAGCAAAGATGGGGCTGCCATCAAGTCAGCTGACTGCCAACCACCAGAGAACAAGCTTTCCTCTGGGGCTTCTGTTTAAGGCTTGTAAAAAGCCCACTTTAGAAAATGCAGTTTTGATTTGTTAGATGTAAAAGCAGCCTGCAAGCTGACGTACTGAAGACAGCACGCTACTTTAGAGAGGACAAGATATACTCACTTCTTTCTTTTATGCGAGTACACAACAAACTTGTTCTCTGGATATTAAGCACAAAAAAATAAATCTAAAGGGATTCTTTCAGTTTAGTAATGCAATTCAGATCAAAGCATCATTTCAGCTGCACTGAATTCAGGTGTTCTGAATATATACAATGCACTCAATGCACACAAGGTATACAATTAGCCAATATACTGATCCAATACAGCTCACTGTATTACATCAGTGAGCTTGGAAGTGCTGAAATAAATAGATAAAATAACTACAAAACCAGGTAGCAAAAGGGATGGACAGCACGACAGGGATTTTGCAATGACAAGACACATTGATCCAACAGATTACAGAAAAAGAACATGCCTGTCTTCTGTTTTTGGAATGCTCAGATCTCAGTATGGAAAATCCTCAGGTACCTGTATAATGTGTACACTATATTTTCTGGACTAAGAAACTTTCCTGTCCTCAAGCCTGCCACTTCTCCCCAAATTGGCAGCTACCAGAGCACCAAAGAAAATTTTAAGCAGTGACATCTCCACCTGCAACCCAGCAGACACAACACAGGCAGACAACAGGAAAATAGATATAAAATAGTGTTTGTCTGGCTTCCCTGGCAAAAGAAAGCAAGTTTTCCAAGGTGGAAGAGTTCTTACAATGAAGTCCCCTGCCAGTATTGGTAACTTCCTGCTGGCACAGTTAAGGGAATTTCAGCCCTCTGGGTATTTTCAAAATAGTCAGTACCTGGAATTGGCTGAAAAACATCCACACAATTAGCTTGCTAACAATAAATTATTTCCTACAGGCTTAATATCCAATGAAGGCATCACCAGGTGTGAAGTCCCCACTCTCAATGACTTGTTCTGTCTCCTTGTTGCAGCAGGGCTTCCTTTTGGGTTTCCTTTGACCTGGGTGGTGGCCAGTGGCCGGGAGGGAGCCAACACACAGAGCTCCCTGTTGCATGTTGCCATGCAAGGCTGCTGTCAGGCAGCTGTGTCCTCAGAGAGCACCATGTCAGCAGACAGAATTTTTGTAACAGGCACTGAATGCAAATATGGATTCGTTAATACAGAGCTAACGCCTGGCATCTGTTATGAGGGGCTAAGAAGTTTTAAACACTGAACTACAACTGTGGAGTACAAACTATCTGACACTCACACACCAATGCATCCCTAAAACATACAGCAAGCCAATTTACAAATGAACAGGAAACTATGGATGCACAGTATTACAGCAGACATAAATTCACTTCAGCTGTATCAGTTTCAGTTTCATTTACCAACTAAATCACTCTCACATTACAAATTGTAAAGCAATAACTACAGGAGTTAAGGCAAAGTTTCCATAATGAAAAATAACAACTCCAATTTGTCATACAGAACAATTCCTATCAAACCTATGTACTGTTGGTGCCTGTGAACTAAGAGGCTGAAAGTTTCACCTTGCAGGATCTTTCCATGCTTTAGCTAATACACACTTCCCACAAGCTTCCCTTCAGTTCAGATGGCTTACTGGGTTGGTCCGTCTGTTAATAAAGCAGTTCCCATCATTTACATGCCACATTGTGGGTTTGCTTCTCTTCGTTTTGATGCTATTTTTGTCTGCTTTTAAATAAAAAATCACTTGCTCTTGTTTTAGTTTATACTGTCTTAACTCACTCCATGATCTATCACAGTTCTTCTCTATCAGTCAATTCTGTATCAGCTCCCCAATTAAAGTCTCAAGGCAAGAATTCAAAGCAATTTTTAAATTATAACTGCTGTTTCAAAACTGAACACCTATCCTGTCGCAGCAGAGTTCAAGGCCACAGGAATCTGTTGCTGTAATGTCTCCAGCCTTCCTTGCTTTAATGAGGCTTGGAGAGGGGGAGTAGCTCTGTTCTCATGGGAAGGACATGCTTTTATTACAGATCTGTCAACCTGAAATGAAAATCGGTTATGCCTAAGCCTTCCTTCTAGTGTCCCTGCTGAAAAAGAGTCTGTTTTCTGGAAGGAATAGGAGAGGAAGAAAATATGTGAGCTGTAAACGTCAAAGCAATTAACGATCTAGAATTAACTTCTCACGTCACCTAAATCAGCTCATCCAATTTTGCTGTAGCACAACTGCACTTACTATTATATCTGCTTATTATGGGTAAAAGAAAATGGTACATCCGCTGCCAAGGTCTTCAGTAAATGAAAGGTTTGCCTTCCTTGCCCCAGCTGCTCTCCTTTTCTTTGAAACTTCCACAGTTAAGAGCCTGCTTTGTACAAAGCCAGCATTTCAGCTCCCAGTGAAGTGTTTCAGCACACCAGCAGCTAGGACTGCCTTCCCACAGCACTTCTGCTGGGCTGTGACTCTTGCACCACTGCAAGCACTTCTTTTACTTTTCTCTTGACAGCAAAGCAGCTTGTGTTGTCCCCGCTTGCCCCTGAACTGGGAGCCCACATCCCGCATTCATGACGTTCAAAGGCAGAATAAAGTCTCGGAGTCCTTCCAGCATTGTCACTGGAGTCATCCTACCTTCAGCAAAAGTAAACAATGAGGTACTTGAGGGTAAAAAAGAATTTCCACACGGGATATAGCACGGCTGAAGTGACAGACACAACTAACTGATTTTTGTAGCTGCCCTGCTAAGCCTCATTCCTTGGTGTTCCTTAAAACTGGGTATCACATGTTGTTACCAGTAAATACGGTACCTTCTGTCCATGCTCTATGCACTGCCATTTTTCTGATAAAATAGTCAGCAACAATACAGTTAAAATCATGGGAGTTTTTTGCTCAGGACAGAATCAACAACATCCTGTGATCAAAATGGGAATGAGAGCCATCTTAACAGCGCATGTTGCCTCTTCACAAAACCTCCAGTTAATAGGGTTTGCACTAGCAGCCTCAAAGAAGGATCCGTCCCCTCCCTGCATGGCAGCACAACTCACAACAGCATGTTTGTGCCATCAGCACAGTCTGCTCTGTCTGGTCCCTGCTTTTCACCAGGCACAAATGGCAACAGCCTTACAAGTGCATTAAAACTTAATCCATCCAAAGACAATCAGACAGAAACTTGGCATATAGACCCCTCAGGGTATTCTTCTTTGCTTCAGCTTCCTAAAAATAGCTCTTTAGAGGGAAATGAGGCTTTCAGGGTTTGCTTGTTCCGTTTTTAACCAGTTTTGAAAAGATTCCTTCATCCACAGGCTTTTGTTGCTTTCAACGACTTACAGGTCAAAAAGCAGAAGATGTACTGACAAAAGAAACCTGACCTACATCTTGCCTCAATACGCTAGGTTACATCTTCCCTGTGCGTGCTTATGTAATAACGAGAAAGGATGCACACCAAAGGGGGTTCAGGAACTGTGACCTCTGCTCTCACTTTCTCGGTAGCTTTTTGCCCGCCATTGGTGAATTCATTTAAAATTTCTCTGCCACATTTTCCTCTTTCTGCAGAAGCCAATTAAGAATATTTACTGACCTCACAGAGGAGACATAGCGCTTCAGTTAATTAAAGCTTCTAAAGACTTTAAGATCACCCAGTGAAGGGCTTTATAGGAATGCAAAGTGCATCATAAACCCAGAAAATGACCCAGTAGACACACAAAGGTCATATCTGAAGTGTGCCAAATAAAGATCCCAGTTAGATTTAAAGAAAAAAGTTGCAATTTAAATTAATACAACGTGCTTTCCCATTGTACCTTAACTGAGATTTTACAACGTAGTAATCAGAGAGATAGTGATTTCACATGCTACTTGGTGAACTGCAAGGAATGTATTTAAAGGCAATTTGCAATCAGATATACCTGGCAGAAGTTACAAGCTATAAATGTTGGTGGTTTATCTCCTTTAAGCTGTAATAAGACAGAGTGGCCATACAAGAGAGGGCCCATACAAGCACAAGCGAAAGCGCTCCTTACTACTATTTGTCACTGGCTTTGTTGCTTGGTGTTAAAACTAGAAATCAGCTCCTCACAATATTTCAGAACGTGAAAGCCACCAGTGACTGGGTTCTTACAGTTGAAGGACAGGATCTCCTGAGCTGCAAGGGCAGCGAACAACCTGCAGATAGGCACAGAAAAGGGTGTGTGCAAGGGCAGGGGACAGGCTGCTGTTTCTACTACAGCAATCTGCAAGATGAGGACTAGATTTTGCTCCCAGTGCATTTCACACCTACAGCTGTAAAGTAAGATACCATGCACTGGCTTAAAAATTTGCCAGCTGCTGACCAGTCAGCATCACAAGTCAAGTCACGGATCAGGGCAAATACTTTACAGTCCTTGATGTAATAATTACATAGCAGTGACTGCATCATTTCACAAGAACTCACTTCTGCCTCGGGACTGTTTTGTTAAGTGGGAGAATGCAAATACACTTGAGACCAAAACTTGCCCAGAGAGGGAGCACTGGCAGGTGAGGGCAACCTTCTCAGGAGAGCTTGTTGACCTTATGCTTCAATCAGTAAACAAGAGCCGCAGTGAGCATCTGTACTCCTGCTGGAAAGCTGCCCCAACGAAGGGTTTTGACAGTTCATTTGGGTGCCCTTACAGCTACCAAAGTTTATGTAATTTGTCATCTCTGTCCCAAATCCCCACAGCATTGTTTCTTTCCCTTAAAAGGCCACATGTGAACCTCGGGGTGTTATGTCAGGTTTTAAAAGGTTGGAAGGAGCACAGGAGCAGGGACAAAGCACTTCACCAGCCGCCCTTCCTGTTTTGCCTGGTGAACAACCCACTATTCAGGGTATCCAAAGCCCTTTACGAAGCAGGTATTAGCAGTGGCCTCACAATCTTTTGGGACCAGACAGTGACTGCTTAAGGTAATATTTCCTATGATGAAAACTTCAGCATCTTCTTTCCACTCAACAACTCCACACAACAGCTTCCTCTGCTCTGGAGCAGCAGCTTTCTCCTCACTTTCCTCAGCCACAAGCCACAAGCCACAAGCCACAGGCTCTGCCACGTATCAGGGTGTCCCAGTGGAAAGGCAAAATGAGCCATATATTTCCCAGCCTATCCTCACACCATTTGGAGATGCAGAAAAAAAAGCAATTACAGGGCCACATTCATCTGTTCCCTTCAGGATGTCAGTACTTAAATGCACTAGGTTTTGGTTGAGATTCATTCCTGCCATCAATGGTCACTGGACAACACGTGTGATGTGGTTAAGGCATGCAACCTAATTTCTGCAGAAAGTGCATGGTACAGCTTACACAGGCTGCAGAAAGAACTTAGAACAGAATCACAGAATCAATGATAGAATCACAGAATCATAGAATGTGTTGGGTTGGAAGAGACCTCTAAAGATCTAGGTCAAAGCCCCCTGCAGTGATCAGGGACATCTTTAACCAGATCAGGTTGCTCAGAGCCCCATCCAGCCTGACCTCAAATGTCTCCAGGGATGGGTCCTTCACCACCAATCTGGGCAACCAGTGCCAGTGTTTCACCACTGTCAATGTAAAAAACTTCTTCCCTATATCCAGTCTAAATCTCCCCTCTTTTAGTTTAAAACTATTGTCCTTTGTCCTGTTTCAACAGGCCTTGCTAAAAAGATTGTCCCCATCTCTCATAGGTTCCTTTTAAATACTGAAAAAATAGAGTCATAGAATGGCAGATGATACTGTGATTCAGCAGTGAGGTTGCTGGCACTAGCCCATTACAATGCTGTTTCTGAAAAAAACTTCTGAGTTTGTTTAAATCTGGCTGATTTACCTTGTATTGCTTCAGTGCCTCCTTCCGATGACTGTAAAATCTCCAATCACAGCATTTCTGATTCACTCGTATATGTCCAAAAATCCGATTTACAGGCTTTAGCCGGTAGCAACCAGGATGAAAAAGCTATTTGTGGATCCAGGAAAGAAAAGATGATGTAGAAGAGAAAAATAAAACAATCAAGGCATAACTCAATTCCACAGGAATGAATTCTACTTTCAAACCTTAAATTTATAAATGAAAAAATTATTTCCTGAAGATACATTCAAAGGAGCCACAGCTCTTCTAATTCTGAGTGCCTAAATAAATATACTGCACGCACCAATTTTAATAAGGATATTTTTTTCATTTTTTTTTGACCATTTATTGCAGGTTCTGACTTTATGGCCATCTCTCCCATACTTTGAGTCATCCTGGGTGTACATTTTACACCTTTATCCTATCATTTCATTAGTTTTCATATTAGGAGTGTGAAGTAAGACAGATCTCCAAATCCACTAAACCTTCTTTTCCTCTATACTAAACAAAAATCTCAATGCCAGGCCATGGAAGGATATGAAAAAATGGTGTCAAAAAACACCATCTCTTTCCTCTTGTCTCCCATCAGTTGTCTCCCCAAGTGGCAGATGTTTAAAATCCACAGACAAGCATGGCAGGTTTTTAGTGTTAGAGGAAACATTTGGGGGTTTTGCCCATGTAACATTTGAAACTTAGTACTTTCTCATTACAAAACCAGCTCATTTGCAGTGGAGATATCCCCTGGGGAGAATTAAGTGAACTAAGCAAAGGCTGAAGTAGAATGTAAACAAGGAAGCTGAAACAACTGCTGGATGTTGCTAGTACTTGCACGCATTTTCAGGAAATGCTCAAGTACATAGATAGACGAGTATTATCTGTATTCCCACATAGGAATGGTTCAAATCTGCACCAGGAGAGGTTACCAATAACACTGATCTGCAGTGTTGTCCAACCTGTATATTCTCAGAACCGTCACACCAACTCTAAGCGATCTCTCACAGTCAAGACACCTCTCCTAGTGACTGCACTGTTCAGGTGACACATGGAATCACGTTACCTGCAAAGATCAGCCTGGCCCTGGCCAAGAAGAGAGCTGTCACAACAGGAGACAGCCTTGGGCTAGGAAACCTGCACCCCACTGGCAGGCACTGCATCAGCTGGTCCTCTGTGCTGGCCCTGTGGGGATGAAGTTCCACCTCAACATGAGCAAAAATTTCCTTATTGTGAGAGTGACAGCGCAATGGCACAGGCTTCCCAGAGAGATTGTGGAGTCTCCTCCTCTGGAGACTTTCAAAACCCACCTGGATGCATTCCTGTGTGGCTGCCCTAGGGGATCCTGCTCTGGCAGGGGGTTGGACTAGATAATTTTTCAAGGTCCCTTCCAACCCCTAAAATTCTATGTTTCTATGATTCTATGTGCTCTGCTCCTATCCTCAAGGCAGGAGCCTTCCTCTTCTTCCTGCGCTTAGACAGTCATGATGCACATCCTGCAGACCCACAGTTCCGTCCCCAGCACCCTGACATCCAACCAGCAGACAAGAAAATTTCTGTGAGCCTGAAAACTTCTTCGCTGACAGTCAGATTCATCGCAATGTTATCAAGAGTGCTGTTCTCACAGCCAGGGTCAGGTTTGCACAATGAGTTAGGAATCTACCTGCACACCTCAAATAGTGAAAAGCGCTTGTAAGCATCATAGACAGAGCAGCTCTCGTTACAACCTGAATGACCCCAGTATGTTCCTAGTCATTTTGAAAGTCTGCCACTTGCTTTCATAGCTAAATCAAAAACGTATTTTTCACAAGTTCTGTTCACAAATGCAGGTTAGAACTGCTCTTCTGCCAAGAGGAATGAACGCTGAGAACTTGTGACTTTTACATGCACTGTATTAAAGCACTTCATAACTGTGCCTTGGAAGAAGAGGGAGCTACGGTCTGTGGATGTTTAGGTTAAACCCTCCAGTAATCTGCTATCATCTGACATTAGCAAATAGAAAAGTCAGTAACTTTGTTTAATCATTTAAAGATTAGAATGAGTTTGGGTTTGTATTCGACTTAAGAAGGATGAACTAGATTATTTAGAAAATGAAGTTTAATTAATAATCTACTTAGTTAAAATTAGCTAATTAAGTTGGGGAGGGAGGGGGCAGCCCACAAAAAAAACACAGAAAGCAATTTTAAACCAGACTATATAATGGTGATTTACAGCTCTACATTTACAGGACATGAAAAAAGAATTAATTTGACAACTGCTTATCTTCACCAATAGCTCAGAAAACAATATTTCTTTGAATTGACATTTAAATGACAAACTCAGTCTGGACTTCACAGTTTGCTTTTGAGCTGCATCCCTTGGATTTACAGCCTGCAAGAGATACCAGGTGCAGAGCTTATGTGCAATCCATCACTTTTTCATCCCAGCTGGAACAATAAAGCTAGAACGATACTGCTTCTCCTTGAACTAAGATTTCTGCCCCACCTCTGTGCCTGCACAGAGGTTAAAGTACAGGTGTAACCCCATTTTGGAAAGAGAAGGCAAGAGGCGGCAGCAGGCCATCTGCAGAGCAGGACAGGGCTCTGCAATACCTGTAAGGAGCTCCAGAATAGGGGTGCTGCAACACACCCCATGGCACCACCTTCTCTGGCATGGCAGGTGACCAGGAGCACAGCATATCACCCACTGACCTAGTTAAAAGGCTCAAGGGGCTGGAGGAAGAGAAAGAAGGGATTTTATACGTAAATACTGTGTAACACAAGCTCCCTTCATAACAGCTCTCCGCACTGTCAAAAACCAACTCAACTGCTGCTATTTTGGGTGTTTTCAGTCAAGGTAGTTAACCCTAACTTTAGGCAGTTGAGAGTAACCTCAGTATCTCTGAGGTAATGGGGTTTGTCTTTTGCTTTGAAGGCCATATGCCTTTCAAATACAGAGGTACAAGAATATCAAGATTAGATGACAGTCACACAGATTGTCTCCTGTGCCAGACTGACTCTAGCCACGAACTTTATCACTTACCTAAAAGGTATCAGGACTGTATCGTACACAAGTATCTTTTGTGCAAATGGAAATATGGTACTAAAACATACTGGTGAGTGTTTCCAGAAGTAGTTTGTGTGGTCCCTGCCCATGAAACACTCAGAATAATGGGAGGAGGAAGACAGGTAGATGCAATACTGATTAAGGAACATCCAGTCAACCTTCATGCATTTGATCACCACAAGCAAACAAAGAGCTATAATTTACAGTGTCCCCCAGAGAAGTACTATTTTTCATAAGACTGAAACATCTGCCGCTGGAGTTTTTATGAAATTGTACTCACTTCTACTTTTTCCAGAATAAAACCCAACTAATTAATCTTAATTATTCAAAAAGTAGGAGTTCTAGACCACACAGATTCCGTTTACTGAATTCAGGTCATGCAGTAACTGAGTCTTTGTTCCTCTTGCCTTCATTTTAGTAACCAGTGTTGAGATTGGCAATACAGCAATCAGCGTTGAAGACTATTTCTGCAGGATAAAGATCTGAGTTGGCCAGAATCAATGAGAACAAAACAGGTTATTTAAATTTTAATATTTGATTTTTTAAAAAGAAGTCAGAAACCATTAACTATTTAATCTCATACGAACATGACTAATTATTAGCTAATTATGTGAATTCAGTTCATGCAAACATAAGTCAGTACATGTTATAACTACTCTACTTGTGCCATCTGCACTGTTTATATGCAAATGCACACATCTAGCAAAACTCAGTTACGAAACTGCCACTTCACCTGTCTTTTCAAATGCACCTAAAACAGAGCTGAGGCAGAGAACATGACCACAGCAGCACAGAGAATGGTGCAAGAACAGTGCATTTCAGTAATACCCATTTCTAGCACACAGAGGAGGCTTCAACAGCTCAGCATGCTGAAAGCTAGGCACAGAGATAAACATAGAGTTCATGGGAATTCAACAGTTCCTCTTCCTTGCATCCTCTACCAAATAACTCAAAAGAGGCGGCATGTCATTCTAGTTTAAGATAATGCTGTCATTAACGGCAAAACACAGGTAGTTATTTTCAAACACAGCAATACAGCTAAACTGCATCAGGGCTTACTCCGAAGTCTGGGTCTGACTGAGAAGCAAGGAATTTGCAAACACTGCACAACCAAGTTAAAACAAAAGAGTGAAAACGCAAAAGAGCAAAGTACTGGCCAGCTACCCAAGGTATGTTACATATGCAAAAGTTTCCTTGTCTAAACCCAGCTGCTGCTCCAGCGCCCTGCGAAAGCCGGGAGCTCCTGCATAACCAGCGGGCTGAAATCCTCTCTCCTACAACAAAGCATACTTTAAGAAGCCGTTACACAGCATCAGCTCTGGTGAACCGATGAGGAGGAGGGCAGGATGCTGCTGAAATCCAACAGCTTACCTCCCTGGCAGTATCACAACAGGCTGTGACACAACATGTACTAGTGTCCATCTAGGAAATAAATCTGAAGCGTCAAGCTCTCACCTGGCAGGAGCACACTCTGGCAGCAGAAGTCAGCGCCAGGGCGGGCACCTCTGGCGCGATGGTCAGTGCCACTGGGGCTGCCACACGCCACAGCCAGCCCTGCCCGCGCTCCCGCTATCTGCTTGCTGGCGGCGGTTTCTCCCATGACTCCATCACCCAGGAATGTCAACCACCTCGCCCCTCACCGTGCAGGGGGCCCGCAAACGTGGGGACAAGACGCGCCAGGAGCGGACCCTAAAACCTCCCAGCACCAGCTTCCTTCGCGTGGGACCGACCTGCAGGAAGCAGTGTGGGGACAAACGGAGGTCAGGAGAGCTGCCGGACCAAGACCACGACATCGGGGCAGAGACGCCTTGCGCCAGGCACCGCGTGTACGTTTGCACACACTCACACGCAGAGTTTGCCAGCAAACCCTCCACCCCCCCGTCGGGTCTGATCAAATCCTTCTCAGCTGGTCAGAGGCAGGCTATTTTCTTTTACAAGTTAATACAGTTAGCAGAGAGGAACAGATTGTTAGGACTTGTTACAGGCTACTCACCCAGGCACTGAAACAGCTGTATTTCTTTAAAAGCAGAATGCCTTCTCTTTGGGAAACTTTTTTTTTGTTTTGATACTATTTGCTAACTTGCCTGTTATCCTGTAAAATCCCAGAAAAGGCTAGGAAACAGAAGAGATGACTTAAAAGCTGACGGCCAGGACAGGAATTTGTGGAATGAAATCTTTAAGGGCAAGAGCAGATAGAGCCAGCCAGCTAACGCTTTCATGCCCTGTCTCTGACCAGCAAATTAATTTTGTGGGCAGACCAAGGGTTACAAAATGATTTAAAATACCTTCTCGTGGTGTGTGCTTCTCCGCGTGAGCTGGGAATCCTTGGCGTGGATAGCACGCTGCCATGGCTCGTACTCCTGCCTTTTCCAGCAGACCCGTTGCAATCACAACATCGCAGTTCCCCAGGCCTTACAATCAAGTGGTTTGTTGTAAGAGAACTAAAAATAGTGCTGAATTTTTCACTGAAGCACTTGCCTGAGTGAACATAGTGCCAGTCAGCACATGCATTAGTGAGCTGTACAGACCTTAAGTACTCAATAAAGCCTAGATCCTCCTGTAAATATGGCCATTGAGTATTTTCAAATTATTTTTTTTCCTTTTTTTTTAAAGACAGCACAAAATAAATCCTGTTTCTAACTGCTAAAAGATGAAATGAGTGGAGTTGTTTTAAGAATATCCTCAGGGAAAGAATGAGTCACTTAAGCTGCTTTTATGATAAAAGATCCCTGGAGGAAGTATATCTCCTTAGTAGTCACCAAGCTGTTCAGATATTCATATACCCTCCTGAAAAACAAAGTTTCACATTGTTGGATTTTGATGTGTGTTTTTAACAGTCTGAACACCTGCTTCTAGTGCAAAGTTATCGCTAGCATGAGAAAGAGCAAGATTTCATACCGGCTAACACCTCAAGAGGGTAACTAACAGAAGCATCTGTCCTGCAGGGCTGTAAATAAGGTCTGCAGAAAAGAGCATAAAGTAGCCCGTAAGGATACTGCATACAAAAGTTTATGGCACAGGCTGACAAGTCCAAAGAAAAAAAAAATCTCAGAGGGAATTATTTTTGCAACATTTTTCATTCTTATGGCCTGAAAGCAATCACTGAAGGCAAAGGCTGCAAAAAGTGTCATTCAAGACACAGATGCCAGCGCTGCTGCCAGTGTCCAAGCTGGGTTCGCAGAAGCAGATGTAGATGCAAAACTTCCAGTCAGAGCACATCAGATTCACAGACAATACACTGTGGCACACACGGGTGGATAAGTCAAGAAACGTGGAGGTGATAGCTGGATAACAACTGCCTCTGGCATATTAAAAGGCTGGTAAAGCCTCAACCATTCTCCTGGTAGTTGCTTCAGCTGGGAAGTGGGTATGCCTGCCAGCAAGCCAAGATGTCTGAACCATAGAGAGTTCAGTCTCACTACTGGGCATTACTCTGTAAAAACATCTAGAAATCCATACTCTATCCCGTAATACACATCAGTGAGAAGGTGGCATCTGTGATAGTGACTATATGAGTACATTTTAGTGACTTCGTAAGTCAGAATAAATTTGCAAGAAAATTATTTCTTCACTTCAATAAATAAATTGCCACTGCCACAGAAGCTTTCCAGAAGTAGCTCTTCAGGCTTGAGTAGTACTGTACAGACGTATTTACATACTATACATACCCCCTCATCCCCCCCATCCCAAAAAATCTACATATATATATATTTTAAAGGAAGATTTTTAGGAAGGAAGTAAACACTTAAAAGTTGGAGAGTCACTGGGAATGTTAGAGGACAGATCCTGTTTTTTGTTCATTTCATTGGCTTTTTATACAAAGAAGTTGAAACCAAAAAGACCAAGGTAATAATGTGGCATTTTTGGCTGTTAATGTAAAATTGTCTCCCATAATTTTGTTCCTCCTCATACGTCTCTGAACATCTCTTTGATTTTCTTTTTCAGCCCTTTTGTGAAAATGCTGGCAAATTCCTCCTATTCCTTTCCATTGCTGACAAAACATGCTGCAAGGCAGCATACAACATCTATATGGCACCAGAGGTAGACACAAACATAGCAGTGTCTTCATTCCTCGTCCCCCCCCCAGCTATTATTTACAGAGAGAAAGAGCATCAACACAGCACAAAGTTTTCACTAATTTAGCCTCACTTCACCATCTGTTACTTCCCATTAGTTGGTCCTAATGAGAAACTACTTCAAAACACATTTGAGGACCAGCTGCACCCGGTGAAGTCACCAGACACACAGCAATTCCTTCTACCGAAATCAAGGGTAACGCTGCCGTTAATATAAATGCAGCCCTGGGTCACAACCTCTTGGAGTTGTGTTGAGACAGTATCCCATTCAATATTGTTTTCCTCAATAATTTGCAATTCTCTACCCAGTCAGAGAGTCTCAGAGAGGCAATGAGAGAGCTACAAACATTACCTGTCCCCCAGGTCTGAACAGTTAGCTTTGTGCACCTGCTTCTCCTGCAGTGTGTTGATCTATGAAGCAATCACAGAATCATAGAAGGGATCGAGGATCATCCAGTGCAACCTTTCTTGGCAAAAGCACTGTTTAGACAAAATAACCCAGACTCTTCTCCAGTTGAATCTTAAAAGTGTCCAATGTTGGGGAATCCGCCACATCCCTGGGGAGATTTTTTCAATGGCTGATTGTTCTCATTGTGAAAAAAATTCCTTCTTGTGTCAAATCAGAATCTCCCAGGAGTTACTTGCACTCGTTACCCCCCATCTTTTCCCAGCGATTCCTTGTAAAAAGCTCCGGAGTCTTCATCTTCTTTATAGCCATCCTTTAAATACTGGAACATGGTGATAAGATCTCCCCTAAGCCGCCTTTTCTGAACAAACTCAGTTGTCTCAGCCTGTCCTTATATAGCAGGCTTATCAATCCTCTGATCATCTTTGAGGCCCTTTTCTCGACCCTCTCCAACCCATCCCCATCTTTTTTGTGTAGCGGGAACCAAAACTGAACACAGTATTCCAGGTGTGGCCTGACAAGTGCTGGGTAGTATGGGATAATGACTTCTTTATCTCTGATGTTGATGCCCTTAATGCAACCCAGCATCCTTTTAGGTTTCTTTTACCACAGCAGCACAGTGCTTACTCATATTGAACTTATCCATCAGGAGTACCAGGTTTCTTTCCACAGAGCTGCTCCCTGGCCGGGTAGATCCCAGCCTGTGCTGCATTCCTGGATTATGTTTTTCCAGGTGCAAGATCTTACATGTATCTTTGTTCAACTTCATAAAGTTCCTGTTAGTCCACCTTTCGAGCCTATCTATGTCTTCCTGCAGGGTCTCTCTCCCTTCCAAAGTGTCCACTTCCCCACTTAGTTTGGTATCATCAGTGAACTTCACCAGGGTACACTTGATCCCATCATCCAGATCCTTATGAAGATATCAAACAGCGTTGGGCCCCATAAAGATTGCTGGGGGACTCCACTAGTGACAGGCTCCCAGTTTGAAAAGGAGCTATTTACCAGCACCCTCTGGGTGCAGCCTGTCAGCCTGTTTCCCACCCACCACATGGATCACTTGTTTAGACCATAATGCACCAGTTTTTCTAGTAGGAGGCTGGGGGAAACTGTATTGAAAGCCTTGGAGAAATCCAAGCAGACAATGTCCCCCAACCAAGCAGATTATTTTGTCGTAGAAGGTGATCAGGTTTGTCAAGCATGATTTTCCCTTGGTGAATCCATGCTGGCTTTTCCTAATAATGTTCTTCATTTGATTCGCGATAATCCCCAGGAGGATTTATTCCAACATTTTCCCAGGGACTGAAGTATGACTGATGGGTCTGTAACTTCCTGGATCCTCCTTTAAGACCTTACTGCAGATGGGGTGAAATTAGCCTTCTTCCAGTCTTTCGGGATGTCCCCCAATCTCCATGACTTCTCAAAGATTATGGAGAGTGGCCTTGCAATGACACCAGCCAGCTCTCCCTTGAGTGGACACTGTCAGGGCCCATTGAGTTGTAGAAGTTAAGCTCCTATAACAGTTTACATACCAACTCTTTATTCACTGACAGTGGGTCTGTTTTGCATCAACCTGGATTATTGTTCCCCAGGTCTGGGGCCGAACAGCACTGGTAAAGTCAGAGCTGAAAAAAGCGTTGAGAACCTCTGCCTTCTCGGTGTTGTTGGTGGCTAATTCACCTCTCCTGTTCAACAGTGGGCCAGTGATGTAACTGTTCAACAGGCAGCCACTGCCCGAGAAGGCAGATATTGGCTGACATTACCCGGAGAAAGAGGAGTGGAAATACAGGAGCATGGTTGCCAAGATTTAGAGAAGTTTACTACTGAACTCCAATGAGATTGCTACTGCCACTGCCCCACAGACAGCTGACCATATCACAGCAAGTATGCTGCATCTGTCAGTGGAAATGCTGAGGTTAAACCTCCTGACTGAATATCCACCTAAATCCCTCAGACTAGGGTGGATCATACAGTGGTGGGACAGAGTACAAGCTGAATCTTGCTGGGAGACAGATAGTAAGTCTACTGCATAGTTTGGTCAAAAGCATGCGAGCAAGAATGACAAGTCACTCCCTGAGCCCAAGAATACCCTGGAAAACAGTAGTCATTTTTTAACTGAGATAATACCTCTAAAGCTTCATGCTATAGAATTCCTCATTACAAGTTGAGGTTAGCATGAATCCTCTCTGTTACTGCACCTAAGTGAATCAGCTGGGCTTGTAAGAGCACTATAAGAAGGCCAGCCCTGAGCACAAGCCTGAAGAGCTCCCTGGCCATTTGCTCTGCCCAGGGCTCAAAGGTGGAGACTGAATACAAGAGATCACGGCTTAGATAAACTGCTGCTAGCAGTACAAATGTAGACATTATTACTTCTGGTTGCTATGATGCCTCATTTTGTCCACCTGCAAAACTACCAGAAGCAGCAGAAGGGTCATTAACATCTCAAGGTCATATCTGAATCCATAGGTAAGTGGACTCTAAAATTTGCTGTGGGCAGCTCAACAATGCTGTTTTTTCTCCCCAACAGTTTTCTAATTGTGTGTGTATATTTATACCTTACATATAGGGAACATGGTAGATACTGTGGGAGCATGACTTATGGAAGATAAACATCACCAAAAAGTGAAGATTTATCACTGGTGAAAAGTGTAAAGCATGATATAGAACATAATTCCATATTCTGAAGGACAGGTCTGGTAACTCAAAAAAACACAAACCAAGAATTGCACCACTAATGCTTAAAATCACAAGGCTGAGTCTGTGTTAAAATCATGAGGCTGAGTCTTCACACTGTGTAAGAGCAGAAGAGTTGTTACACTTACTCCACCTTAGCCTTTTCAGAGGGTAGGACTTTTTAAAAATAGTTTCTAAAGCACAGGAATTATGGCTTCTGATCAAGCACAGCAACTGAAGAAGATAAATGCCATTTCTGTGTGTGAATAGTGAATTATACATTTCAACTAAGCAAGTTAATAACATCACAAGGCGCATTGCATCGAAGACCAAGCTCTCAACCTCTGAATTCCCCCAATAAAAATTACACCATAAACATCCTTCCACCCTTCCCGCAGTTTGTGGAAAAGCAAGAAATCTCTCTCTGTTCCCTTTATTGTCTCAGAGGGAATACTTAGAGCTATCTTTTGTAAACAGCACATCTTTCTGCATATGTCCAGCACTGGCCACAGCACTGTGGGGCTGTGTTCCTGAAGCTTTCTGACGTTAGCTGACAGCAGAGCTGCCCGGGCAAGGGAGCAGCTGTGCATGTAGGTGGGCAGGAACAAGGGGAGGGACAAGGAGATGGGAAACTTATCAACTTTGCTGCCTGCAAATGTCATGATCCCAACTGCAGTCCCCTTCATCCAGACTGTTGAACAAATTTTCCTCTTCTGCCAGCTGGACGAGATGAGGGGGACTGTTTTGCAGGACATTTTGCTTTCTTTCCTAGTACCATCACCAGCAAAAAATTTTATTTCTTAACTAATGAAACAAACTGGTGAGTAATTTCTGCTCTGCCTCTAAGTTCGAGGAAGTATGTTGATTCACGTTTCAAACATCTCAATGAAAAGATCCTCATTATTACTGCAGAGACTGCAACTGAGCACACTGGGATAACGTTTAATATTTCATGTGATGTCAGAAAGCAATGTTTTCTCAGAGTGCATGCTTAAATGGGACCTGAGGCTCATCTTTTTAGTAGTTTAAGACAGGAATGTTTTCAGAGGTGCCGGCTGGGCTACACCCATGCAAAAAGGCAGCAACAACCAGAAATGTGAATTGTAAGGATCATACGCAAATGTAAATTTAGCTGTTCAGCATATCCCTTGTGTTTTGTGACATATGCTTAATAATATGATCACATATATGTATTAAAGAGCGAGGCATGAAGGAAGACAGCTCAGCAGTATGTACTCAGAGAATACTACTGAGGGGAATCTTTAAAAAAAAACATCAATCCCCAACTGCTTCGGGAATTTAATGCAAAAAGAACACTTTGGGGTTCTTTGTTAAAAGCTCCTAGAAAATGTAGGGATGTCCATATTTACTAAAAGCGGCATTAATATGACAGGGATTATCAGAAAGTCCTAGGAGAAGCTGAATTGTTCTTTTCATTACTCTGCTGGATAAAACTGTGCTATACACGCTCCACGGGTAGGTACAAAATCAGTCACATGCCCAACGATAAATGCAAGCTAAAGGACATATCAAGAGGGAGGTGAGATTATAGTCATAGAAAATGAAAATCAGACACAAAAATGTTTTCCTATAAGATACAGATGCAGCATCTGGTTTTGCATATTCTAACACAGGAATAAATCTTCCTGAGTGCTTTCCTCCATTTCCTTCCAACTTTACTGCCATCCAAATCCACTTCAGCTGATACGTAAGAAATTAGTCTTTCTCTGCATGTTTGTGCATTTGAGGTTTGAGTTGGTTATATTCACGTTGTCCGCAGGGATTTCCAAATAACTCTGAATAGGACATGCCAATATCTTCTCATGGAAGTTTCTGTCAGCTGCACTACGTGAAAGGCTCTCAGCTGCACAGCCATTTAACTTACTCAATTACATTTGTGGCTGCTTTTCTGCCTTGCAGCTTAGAGAAACCCTGTCCAGGATCTAGGTCATAAGAAGGAATTGCCAAAATATGCTACTTTTCAAAGAGCTTACTCCTAAGGGCAATGGGAGACATGAGAAATGTTATAGCAGGTCTGGAAGAAAATGTCAGGGAAAAAATTAGTGTCATGGTGTAATCTGTAAGAACAAAATCTTTCCTGTCCTCCTCTTATATTTGTTTGTTACATCTGAAATGCACAGATTCATAAACATAAATTTATATGCAAATTGTACTTCAGGCATTAATTCACTTTCAGTTTTGATGCTGGGAAAATATGGTGTTTGTGCAATAGATCTGTCTTCTTGACATAAGCAAACACCAGCTGCTATTTGCTTGGTTTAAAAACAAGTAAACAAAAATCTATTAATTAAATAGGGAATTCAAAGAGCTTAGATGTGGATTCAAAACTTATTACACAATTACATCAACTCTGAGTCAAGGAGAGCGCATGAGACAAGACAGATAATGCAGTATATTCTCTGTAGTATTAACTAGGCACTTTGTTTACATGCACCATTAACATTAACTTGTCTGATATAACCAAATATGGACTTTGGTATCTTAAGTGCAAAATCAAGTTGTATATATGCTGAGAAGTGGCCATATGCTTGTTCCACCTGTGTCTTCTTCTGCATCAGCATGACATGCTGGTGACACCACCGTCTTGGTTTCAAATTCAGAGAGAAATCAGAAAATAAGTAGAGGTTCTGAAGATGAACCTGTTTGGGAGGTTTGAACATGAAAAATAGCCCTCTAGGTGAGCCAGAAAAACATGTTACTTGCTCTTACAAACTTCTCTCTGTGTTTGGGATATACAGACAGCATACCCTGCAAGTCAACGGGTTTGTTTCCCAGCAGTTTTTCCAACAGCTCAGTGACATGTACCGGCAAGGTAGTACAGTTCATCCGCAATACCACAGTTATGAACCCAACCCTTTAAAGGTGTTTCCTCCAGGGTCATCAGGTCAAACACAACTCTACTCTGAAATGACTTAAACCCGCCACAGCCCGACACCTGTGAAGCAGCTCCAATGAGATGAGACTGTGGTTTCACTCCTGTTGCTGCTGGAGAACCATCACTGTAAAAATTACTGTGATCAGTAGCACCTCTGATACCCAGCTCAGTAAAAGAGGCCAAGGGCAGGGGATGCGTGGAGAACAGACTCTGACTTTGTCCTGTGATGTCTTCTTTTTGCAGACAGAAAGTTTACAGAAGAGATACACTAAGTGTTTGCTGTCCTATAACATCTGGGTATTCCTTGTTACCTGCCCACTCTCAGACACACTTGGCAATTCTATTATTTATGCTGGCCTGCAGCACCTGAACTAGGTGCTGATAGCCACTGTTTTGCTGAGATGGTGAAAACGCATTTTCTCAAAAGTGCTTTGTCTTTTTATATCATCTGTGGGACCTTGAAAGGTCATATGGAAATCTCTGATTTACAGATAATTTATAAAATATTAGTAATAACAAATCACACGTATGGATGTGGTAGTTTTCCTCAATTACAGCATCAGTGCTGGAAGAGATCTGTCTTATCCTGTGTAACTTGGTCTCTGTCAGGAGATCAAACACTGTTCCCTTCCCATAAGGGCAAAGAGTAACACAAGCTTATATTTATTCCAAATCTTCCAGGAGAGGAGAGTAGTAATGGGGCAAGAATTAGCCTTGCACCACTATTTCCCAACTCACACAGAGGCACACACAAGCTGCAGCTTTACAGCTGGGGTCAGTAGATTATTCCAAAAACATGGAATCAAACAGCAAGCTGGAAGATAAAGCTAAATTTCTGTATGTGGCATTGCTCTAACTTTGAGAAAGGGTCAAGGGAAAACACAGTAAAAAGGCAGAAATCTCGCTTTTGTGCAGTTTGTAGGTAGAGACGAAAGAAGAGTAGTGAATACTCATTTTCCATAACCTTCATAGGTAAATCCTAAAACAATACGGGTCTGCTGGATATTAACTACTGTCTTCTGGGGAATAAGACACAAGCATAGTTATTCCTATGGCTAATGCTAATAAAATAGGTTTGAGAAAGGAGTTACATTAACATAAATAGATTATTCCTCTAGGCTGCAGCAAGCTTTCCACAGAAAGCAAAACTAATGTAATGAGGCAGCAGTGAAATATCTAAAACAGACCTGAGAGATGCAGCTCCAGGAACAGAAATGTAATGCGTTCACTCCTTAGCCATTGCCAGTACTCCACCACTGCTGCTCCATCACTAAGCTAAAAGCAGTAAGTTACATATTTGCCCAGGGTAGAGAATCCCTCAGCAGACACACCCCTGTTCTGCAGTGAATCCATAATTTTAGTTCCAATTTGGATTGCTCAGCTGCAGCACGGGGTCCCTGAGGAACTCCAGAATTTACCACTCCAAAGAGCCTCTGTCCTGAAGATTTAATTTTTGATGGCTGTTGGAGCTGATCACTTGCATTTGCTGCACAACTTTTAGCAGCTACTCGAGAGTCCCTAATTTCTTGATCAGCCCAGGCTAGAGAAGAAAGAAGTTTCAATTATCTTCCAAAGGACAGAATCAAAATGAGCTGAGAGCAGAGCCCCATTAGAAAATATCTAGGCTTGCTGCCATCACTCCGTGAAGGATCTATTTTACACACAGTTAGAGATTTGGGGATAGATTGAGAGCTCCAATGACATTTACGGGCTTTTTACTTTGACAAGGCTCATTAGAGACTTCTGCCACACTGTGCTTCCCTGACACCTGTGGACATGAACACAAGGTGCAGTTTCACTTCCTCCTTTGGGAAATAGGAGTGTGACTTTTTATACTGTATCCCTAAAGCAATTCAATGTACTTCCAAGCTCAGCATGGTCTTACACTATTTGGATAACTTTTCTATACTTCCCCCAGCTGCACAATTTTCCAAGGAGATAAAGCACAAGTTCTTTTCCCTTTCACCCCAAATGTGTAAAACTTATGGACTGCCATGAAGCTAAAGCATCCTGAAGACTGCTATATCCTATGTGCATTTGTATTTATTACAAGCATATCAGAACGTTGAGGAACTAAGCAAAATCAAACCCAATTCTATGTTAAGGAGGATCATTCCCCCCATGTGACGGACACATACATACACAACCCACAAGCAGAAGCACTCATGAAGCCTTGGCTTAGCTATTCTATGCACATCTATATCCTACACACTATCACACTAGGAGACATAACTGTTTAATAAAATTTGGAAACAGCAAGTACTACTTACTGAAGGCTAAATAACAAAAACTGTTCCAGCTAGTGCAGTTGTACCGTGAAAGGTAACCTTCAGACACAGCATGAACCACAGGATATGTTACATCCTGTAAAAATATTTTAAATCATTTCAACTTGAGTGAGAGGACTTTAAAAGCGTATATGAATTTCTCATTAATACTACGAATGCAGCAAGTTCTGAATTGCAGATGTGCATTTTCTATCAGAAGCATACATTTCCTTTACTTTGTGCATCCTTCTCTATCCCCTTGCTCGGCTTTATACCGATATCTGGTCGCTTTATACCAATATCTAGTATGACTTCTTTATTTGATGTTCATATTGCTTTCTTTTTAAAGCCTATGCAGACAAAATGTGTACACAGGCATGGTATTACATCCAGACTAACAACACTTAGGAAACAGTGTCCTTTCATGTACTAGATAAGCTACAGTCCGTCAGCATCACAATTCATAAACATACCTGTCTTAGTTGCCATCTTTCCTTCAAACACACTGAAAGAGCTCAACAAATTCCAGCAGTTACAGGGCTTACACAAAAACTGAGATGAAAAACAGTGCAAGTTGTGGGCATTTGCTAGGAAGCTAGATAACTCTCGGTTGAAAGGTGGCCTAGCTGGTCAAAGACCACTTAGTTCCTCGATCTTGTATTTTGAAGAAACTAAAATAAAAATTATTATTTTTAACATGTGCCATTATCAAGGCAGAGAGTCTGAAGCTGTTCTCCTGCACACTGTCCAGGAGACAACTATATTTCAGCCATAGCTTCCCTTTCAGACATTTAAATCTCTTCAAGTCCTGACAAATCCTTTCCTTTGGGTTCCTGCAGCATTTGAGACAGCAACCTGCAGCTGAAAATGCAGGAAGCAGGCAGGATTCTGCAAGAGCACCTTTTAGCATTAGCTCATATATTGCATCAGAAAGATGATGATCTCAGAGATAAGAGTGTTGGCAGACAGATAAGTAGTTACCTGAGCTGAAATAGGTCAATACCAATATAGCAGTACCAGCTCCCCAAAGGCTTCATCTGTTCACTAGCAACTTCAGCTCTGAGTAAGGGGAGACTGAGGGGTGACCTCATTTATAGATATGAAAAGGGTGAGTGCAGGAGGACGGAGCCAGGCTCTTCTCAGGGATGTCCAATGACAGGACAAGGGGCAATGGATACAAGCTGGAGCATAGGAGGTTCCACAAAAACATGAGGAAAAACATTTTCACTGTGAGGGTGACTGAGCCCTGGCACAGGCTGCCCAGGGAGGTTGTGGAGTCTCCTTCTCTGGAGACATTCAAAACCCACCTGGATGCATACCTGTGCTATCTACTGTAGGTCATCCTGGTCTGGCAGGGGGGCTGGACTAGATGATCTTCCAGCGTCTGACACTGTGATTCTGTGAAGCCCAGTTCAAGTAATACCCCAGTCACCAGTAGCGCTTGCTACTTCAGCAGAACAGACTGTTGCATGAAAAAGTTGGATCGGCACATTTCAAAAACTTAAAACTGAATCTGGATTAAAATTATCAATTGATTTCCCTCTTGGCCTTCCTGGGAATTGAATCTGTCTACAAACTAAATTGTAGAAAGATTTTCTCTGAACCTATAAAAGCCTTTTATTTACAGCTGCATCTCATCATATTAAACACCCTGCTCTCATCTATTACAAGTTGAAGGGATGTCAAATACTAAAGCATAAGATGAATACGCTCCGCACATTATGCATTTAAAGCACTGCAAAATTTTACTTATCAATTTCCATCTGAATTAAAAGCGATTTTCTCTTAAGCTGACTATTTTGTACACTGTAGTCCGTAATACTTTGCTAGCAGGGAATAAACAGATTAACATCATGGTTTTTCATTAATCTCCATTTCATGGCTGTTGTGGCTTATCTGAAATCCTCACCAATGGCGGCTGTATCTGTGGTCAGTCATGTCTGCACAGTGACAGCTGCAGAGGCAGCTCCCTCACAGCCTTCTGTGCTTGCAGTAGCTCCCCAGCATCAGACTTGTCCTCCTCCACCAGCCACACCATTCTTTCCCCCTGAGGAACTGGAGCAGCCAGCCAAGACACAGTGTCAGCGACATGACCTTAGTTAAGGTATGTCTTAAACATTTTTTATCTGTGGCCCATACTGACTATCTATTGACTGATATTAAGTTATGGTAAATAAATAATTTTCATATACCTTGTACTACTTGAAATCTACAGTAGCAGTTGTGGCTAGCACTAGGTAGCGATGCACTAGTAAAAGCAAAACTAAAATTGTAAAAGAAAAATTATGCAGAATCTCAGAAATTAGATACAGCAATGCACATCCTGTTACAAATACTTACAGCCTGATACTTTGGCTTTGCAACCCTAGTGCTCTAGGGTCACTGCATCTTCCTGAGAATAACTGGGGCACTGCTGAAATGTACCCTAAATCTAAGAAGCTGTGGAGAGAATTGCAAATATAGCCCACCCAGATGGCACGATCTTATAAAATCTAAACATGTCAATCTGCTCATTTAATTAAAATCCTTTCCTATACGTGGTTAATGGCAGGTCTGTATAGCAGAAATGACACCAGAACGGATGTTAGTAAATTTATCAAAGCTCCAAGGTGATTGCCCTGACTACAGTGTCTTTTGAAGGACTACTCTATTTACATTCCTACGGATCTCTCATGTCAAATCTGGTAAATATTACATCTCCTTTGGCTGCTTTACCGGACAGCATAAGACAAGTTTCTTGGTGAAAGTTGTTTGCTTTGAGAAAAGACCATATGATTACAGGCAGACTTTTTCAAGATTTCAGGAGAAAAAACATTAATGATTAAAAGTACGTCTTAATTTTAAATATGTCTTTCTCTACATTTTCTTATCTCTTCAGGATTTCCATGAAAAATTGCAGCCACAAGTTAAGATGGGAAGAAAGAACTTGGAGATCATCCTGGCGAAGACAAGGGAAAGCCTATATAATAATTTATATTGAAGCCACGGTTTTAGCTGGAACCATAGTTATAGCCAGAACTGTAGTTTTAGCTGGTGTGTAAAAGGCTCAGGATGCTCTTACCAAACAGAATTAGTGGGACAATGGAGGTGTGAGACAGGTATTCCACAAGCAGAGCTTATCCCCGAGGGCAGGATGCTCTTATCTTCAAAGATGGAATACTTCAGGACTCCCAAGGGCCAGTAAGATATGCAGAACCAGCCTAGGCCAGCCTTGGAGTCTCTTGACAAAGACAAGGATTGAACTGAATGGAGCTCATCAACAGGACAGCCCGATGAAGACTACCATGATGAAGTAAAACGACCACCAGAGACCCTGACGACCACCGAAAGACTGTATTATGCATGCGGGAGTGGGCGGCAACATGTTAATGAGTTCTCGGAAATTGCATGAATATGTATATCTAAACTGTACAAAAGCTGTACGTCTGGCCTTTTTCGGGGCACACATCAGGTGGAGCTATTCCAGGTGTGCCCAGCGCTGCAATAAAGAATACCTGCTTAACAGACATCAAGGCTATTAAGTTCTGATTTCGGCCTTTTCACGGCATCAATATGTTGGTAGCATCAAAAGCATCCACAGCAAAGTGAATTCTGCAAGGAAAGTGCAAGGAAGAACCCTGGCATCCAAACTAGAGGTGTGATCTGTGCATGATCAACCTGTTTGTGCAGAGTAAGTGCCAGCAAACTTTTGCCTCAGGGACTGAACCACATTAATGATTCTGAAAGTTTGCATCACAAAAAGCAATTCAGTTTCCAATGAAGGCAAAATAATTGCCATCAACGTCAGAGGCAGGACACAACTGCTTGAAGCAAATGTGACCCTATACTCTGTTTATGGAGCATGTGATTTGAATTGATGTAACAAATGCCACATTCTGATGGGGTAATATTTTCTTCTCCAGCTAGGGAAGTTACACTTAAAAGTGCTAAAATATGCGGTGTATCACAGTGAACAGTTTGATCTCAAAATACTGTTCAAAGAGCCAGAGGCACACAGGAATGCTGCAGGGTCAGCCACACAGAAGAAACAGTTGGGGCTGTCATGTTGCAGAAGAGTCACTGTGCAGCAGTTCAATCCTCTCTTAGTGCAGAACTGCCTATTTAAATAAAACCATTCCAGGCTGAGTAAGTAAATGTTCTCATTTTTGTGATTCTGTGCAAAAGCCCTTTGAATCTGAAATGCTCCAAGACAATGAGAATGATTACAGTTCATGAAAGCAATGTTAATAGGGATAATATCTGTCTTCTCCAAGAATTTATCAGAGAGCTTTCAGTTATCATCAGTTCAGTTTATCAGTATGAAAATTAAGCAATTAGGCAGTAAGTGGCTAACTTGATTTCAAGTGAATATTAAAAAATAAGAAGAGGCTAAAAAGCAACCTGGTTCTATGCTGAAGCGATTCACAAGCTGTAAATGCAGAGTTATACTTTACAGCACTAGGATCTGAAAGGATCTTCGGCTCCTTTTAACATCATTGATCCTTCAAAACTCGTTTATAAAATTACTGTACAACTTCTCTTTTTCCTTAAACAGCCACTGATGCAAAGAAAAAGGCACTCAGCAAGCTCTGAAAGAAAACCAGCCAGAGAAAAGCAGTAGGCCTGAAGGGAATCGATAAGGGAAGAAACATCTTGCAAAAAGCATTCTCTCAGGATCGTTAGGTGGCAGTTAGTCAGAGGCCTAAGATACACAAGATAAGGGGAGTCGTCTAGCACCAGTTGTAAAGGAACAAAGGCAATTAACAAAGACGCTAATAAGAAGGGGTATCTGATAAGGACCATCGGTGACGAGGCTCCTTGTGGAATCCGGGGACAAGATGCCCTACGAAAATTGCTGAGAACAAACAGTTTTGGGACTAAGGTGAAAAGCTCATTATGAGGAAGACCTACGGCCTTCATCCCTGAAGACCCCTGCCCACGACCACCAGGAGACACTGCGCAAGCGTGAAGAAGAGGAGTTGCTGACCACCGGAACTGAGTGCCTTTTCGGGATAGTTTATGAATATGTATAGGCATCTAATGAATATGTAACTTTCACTGCATTTAACTCGGGTAACTGCATTTGTCGGTGTGCACGTTTTTGGAGGAGAGATCCCCCGTGCACCAGCGCACTTATTAAAACATACCTACTTTATAACTTCTCAAGTTATAGAGTCTTTTCCGCGTGTCACCACCTTGGAGCATCCCATTGCTCATACTTAGCTGGAAACCAGCAAATGCCAAGTTATTCGACATTATCTAAACATGCACTTTAGCATAGGTCTCTTTAGCTTGGAGAAGAGGAGGCTGAGGGGTGGCTTCATTAATGTTTATAAATATGTCGAGGGTGAGCATCAGGAGAATGGAGCCAGGCTCTTCTCAGTGATGTCCAATGACAGGACATGGGGCAATGGATACAAGCTGGGACACAGGAGGTTCCACAAAAACATTAGAAAAAACTTTTTCAGTGTGAAGGTGACAGAGCACAGGCTGCCCAGGGAGGTTTTGGCGTCTCCTTCTTTGGAGACATTCAAAACTTGCCTGGACACGTTCCTGTGTGACCTACTGTAGGTGATCTTTCTCTGGCAGGGGGCTGGACTAGATGATCTTTCGAGGTGCTTTCCAACCCCTGACATTCTGTGATTCTGTGATGCACTTAAACAGAACCACCAAATGAGCACCTTGCTTTTCAAGATTCTCTCTTTCTCACACTTGGGTTTTAAGATATTGCTTATCATCAGAGTTACCTTGGCTTGGCCCTAGTCTCCCTTCACTTCAGCAGGTAGGGTTTGTCATTCCACAACAAAATGAAAGAGGAAATGAACTATTAGTTCACACAAGAAAACACATAATGTACGTCTTTAGGAAACAGAAAAGATTTCAGCCCAGGAAAGTTTCATCTTGAGAGAGCCTGGAGATGAGTAGTTCACAGATGGGTGGAGTAAAACCTAAAAGGGCAGGATTAAAAGAGCAGGACTAAAAGGCTGGTCCAACTCTGCTCCATTGAAATAAGGGAACAAGTCAGGGCTCTAAGCCAGGGATTCACAGACCACTAGTTACTCTGCCACTGTGGATCCCCTAATCGTGCCTTATATGCACAGTATTTTTTTTTTCTGCTCAAAGCTAACACACTAAGGGCCAATAAGTTCCCCCGATGAATTAGGGACTGGTTATTGCATATGCATAAGTTCACCAGCAGTAACTCCTTCCTTATCAAGCACTTATTCTTAGCTACTTTGTAACAAAATCCAACTGTACTCTGCTCTTAGAGACAATGGAGTGCCTTTTTACACGAGGAGGTAATGCTGAGGTGCCCACATCTCTCTAAGACAAGTGGTAAATTAATCCTTCATTTTCAAGTTTACTGAACACAAATGTGTACTTCTGTCACAGGAAACTAAGACCTTGTGCAATCACTTATTTTGTACTTGCTTCTTAGCATGTATGGGTATAAATGTTTCAAGAAAAAGACATATGTTGAGCAATTACAAATGTAACCTTCCTCCATTTTAATGTGATACCTATTTGTACTAAGGGCAGATGGATCACTTGAAATATTATGCATCTGCAATAAGTGGCATGGTACCCAGTTTTGCTCCCAGTCTAGTTTGTTCTTTCAAAAACCTTCTAAAGCTATTATTTATTTGTTAATTTAATAACAAAGATAATTCTTCTAAGCAGATGTGGTCTTCTTGTCCTAGCTTTGATGTAAGGATGACCATCTGAATCAGCGTCTGTTAACAGAAGAATTACGCTTGCTGGGAAATAGCTGAGCAGCAATTTCTTTGTATAGAGTACATAACTTTGTATAGAGTACATAACATATGTTGCAGTGCTCTTAAATAGAGCTGTAAGTAAAATGAACTCGGATCATCATTGTGTTGTTTTGATCTTGTACAGGATAAGCAAATGCCTTGTGAAAGGGCTCTAACACACCGCTATAGCTCTAACAAACATTAGTCTCTCCCCTCAAAACACTCCCAGGTACAGGGGATGCACACCCCACTGTTGGTACAAGGAGGGCTGAACCTCACAAAGGAGCCAGGCAAGTGCCCAAGCATATGTGCAAAGAGAGACTGCCCAAAGGTGGGAGAGGAAAAGCACCTTGTCAAGTGCAGAATGGGCAATGGGGAATTCCTGTGGCACGCCACCGCTGCTCATCCCCACTTAGCTGATACACCCTTGCTACATCTCTAATGTTATCTTGTACAACTCTATGGAGTGATCCACAGAGCTGATTCTGCTTTGAGACACAGTTAATTGTCCGGCTGCTGGAGACCTCTCCCAGGCCTGCAGTTATCAAGACATCTGAACTACCACCTTCTCTATGCTGGGCAAGGGAAGGAAATACAATACATTCACAGTCTTGGTATTCATTTGGTTTCTTTTGCTATTTCAATAGGTATTTAGCTAACTGATATTATTAAGGGGCTTTTTTGTTAATTGGAAATTCATTCAAACCATTTCTCACCTCTGAGAAAAAAAGATTTCCAATAAGCACTTTAGAAAGCTCAAGTCAATCTTATTTACTTTAAGGGAGGAAAAAAAAAAGAAAAAAAAATCAATACAGAACAGAGTAACCTCTCATGAGTATCTTGTTTTACTTCACAGAAAGAGCAAGCGTATCCCCACATCATTGCATTTCTCTGAAAGAAGTCTGGACAATTTTGTTGGTTTTCCTTCCTTTGGCACATATGCTCTGGAGAAGCAAGACTTCTCTTGAACTTTGGGTTTTAGAGACTGCTCAGCTGTAGAGTAACCTTATTATACAGTCAAATCCTTTGGGATAGACTACTCCATTTTCAGTATAGATACATATACCTATATGCAGCAATGTGAATGTGAAGAGAGAATCTAAATTACCATCCATCATGTTCTTAAAATAAGCCCCAGACAATGTTACCTTTTATGCAAAATAATGTCCGATATGATTAAAAAAGACTGAAATATCATTTAGCTGTTCACAATTTCTGTTGTACACATAGGTGTAAGTTACAACAGAATTGTTCAAATTTAGCATCTGAGTCTCAGTGAAGGCAGTCTGCTCCCGTACAGCATGGTGTCAGAACAGGCGGGTTGCACATGCTGCTCACAGAAACTTCATAACTGTAATTTCTCCACTATGACTTTTGAAGAGTCTATAGAAATATTTTTAGTCATGCAAAGTTTTGAAAATGAACACACCCTTCTATTGCAAACAAAGTGACAAACACCAACTATGTGTGAGATCACTTCCAGTCTAAGTCATAAAGTCCTCAGAAAAAATGATATGACTTGCAGATGGGGTAACGGAGTTCTACACACCAAAAAAAAGATGAAAAAAAACCCCAAATCAGAGAAATTGCAAGGGAAGTTTGAAAAGAGGTAAGGAAGCAATCTCAAATCACTCAGGATTTATGATATGTTTCATTACTTTCACAGATGCAATTTTAGATAGCTTGAATTCCAAGACTCAGCAATTTTAGTGGAAAGTATTCATAACAAGCTGTGGGAACCGCTGGATTTGCAGTAATTAAACATAAGCATGGGAAAAGATGTCATGCTATGTGGTGACAGGGAGTTCAAGGTATTGTGCTAATCAAAGTTGTGCTAATATTATACTTAAAATGAACAGGTTTTTGTGGAGCCTCTAGCATGTGGAAGATATTTGAGGAAAAAAAAAGTCACCTCCTTCCCTTTTTGGAGAGATGTGGACCTCTGGGGTTTTGTCTTTAAAAAAAAATTTTCAACTGCCCATCATGACCCATAACTCAATTTGTATTTGGGGTTTTTTTTATTTAAAGCAGCAAAAGTTTCTGATTTTCCCACAACATTTCTGCTAAGGGAAGTTTAAAACATCTCATGAGACCTGAATATTTGGTCTTAATGGTTTAAAGCAAAGCTTGTGGCAGCCACTGAAAACTAAAATTGCTGCCACTTTGCATGACAGCTTAGTTGTAAATTGTGGCATTTCTTACAGGAATACAAAACTCTTTTTTCTTCTCACATCAATTTAATTCTATCTCTTTTTATTCTATTAAGTGATAAAAGACAAAAACACAAGTATATGACAAGCAGGATCTACTGTCTCTCTCATATCTCAGATGTAATCCCTGCTGCCTTCTAACATAGTATGTTAGTGCTAATTTTCAAAATACTGAGCAAGGACAACAGCAGCAGCATGGAACAGAGAATTGCACAACCTTTTGAATCAGCTAAGAAAAAACAGTACTGTTATGCTAAGATATTTAAAGGGTATGTGTCCTGATGGGCCAGTGAAACGAGAAAACAGTGATTGGCTAAAGCCTCCCAAAAAGGAGAAGAAGCAATAGGACAGAGCCTTAGTTTTTATTCGTGTACACAATATCCCCTTCTGATCTACAAATGTCTGATTAGCTGAAATGACAACAAGCTGTGTGCCCTCCAGCTAGTATTTGTGACTGAAGTTTAATAAACTAGCACTGAACCAAAAACAAGAATATGGGAAGCAACAAAAACATAACACAGAAACATAGGAAGAAAAAAATCAAATTAAACATAGTTGCAACTTCCAAATCGCTAGGTCATAATGAGTAGGAAATTAGATTAATATGTGGTTGTGCAAAGGTTAAGGAGTGAGACTTCTCTTCCCACACTTGAAGGGGAAAAAAAAAGAAAATGGAAAGATTTCTCCAGGTCAGGGTTTGTTTACACTTATTAGGATCAAAGGTCTAGGTCTTATGGGAAAAATGTGTCTCCATGTAGATAGCTTCCCCTTTTTTTTGGATGAGTTTACCATGGCCTGCCGTGGCTGCACCCAAGACAACGCAGAGCTGAAGCAGTTCTGGTAACAGACATGACGGAGGGGAGAACATTCCGCTGTCCCTGATCTGTTCCATGTCTTCATTAATTTCAGGAAACTGTAACATCTATTTCATACACATAAAAGAAATACTCAGGTTTTTGGTGGCCCATTTTCAGTCTCATACTATGTAATGCCATTACAAATAGAAGTTCGCACACTTTGCAACTATATTGGTGCAGCCAGCTACTTCCTCAGCAGAGATTTCCAGACTGGACACCCACACACAATTTCCCTGTACACATATGAAGTTTGCAGAGCAGGAGTCTCAAAGGTGGTCAGCTGTGAGGGAGAAGGGAAAACACTGACTAAGGGCTTGGAAACCAGAATCCTCTTCTCCTGAGAGGGAATTTACCAGCTGAAAAAATTAACAACCTCATAAGTGTAATTTTTACCAACTCAACCTCCCAGACATGTGCAATGCATTACTCCTCTTCAGAATTCCCTTTTGCATTCACGTCCTAGTTAGAATAGGATTTCATGGATACATACACAGAGACAGTGTAGCATGAAGCACAAACTCTCCCCATCTCAGAGCAACCTATTTTTGGTTCTGCTGTTTTTCCCTCCGAAAGGACAGGAGGTCAGTCCTACACTGAGATGGCTCATCGCCATAGCAGCTGCACCCTGCAACAATTTGACCATCCCAAGCAGACAATGCTTAGGAGGCTTTGCGACCTCAAATGAAGTTTCCAAATACCTTGACCAAGATGAGAAGTGCTACAGGTCACAAGGGAAATACTTCTAAACATATTGAGCATTGAATACTCTGTCCCTAGGGATTCCTTATTACACAGGTTCATGGGGTCCTGCTGGGAGCTCATGTCACATTCATGAAGTCAGAGCCTATGTTTTAGTGGTAATACTAAGCTATAATATCTCATCTGCTAAATATGACCAAAATATTTCCCCATTCTCTTCACAAAATGCAGTTGAGAGGAGGAAAATGAGTCAAAACTGCACGCACTCCTTTCTCCTGCCCTCCGTGGCAGGCATGCATGGACGCAGCTACACCATCTCCCAGATGGAGTAAAGGGAGAGTGCTGGCTGTGGCATTCCCAGGTAGCTCAGAAACATTAATCACACTATCACTCAAAACCTGGTTTCCTTTTCAGGCCCAGGGCTGACTCACACAGCTCAAGCTGTATGAACAATTCTGTGGCATTTGTCTACCAGCAGCCTTCTGCAAGACTGTGCAGGCACATCAATATTACCTATAAAGACTCTGCAGGCCTTTGGGCATCTGTGGATCTCAAAATTTTTTATCACTGATGATGCAGTACTGGCTAACCCTGATAATGCAAACTCAGCTGAAACTTCGTGACTCGCTTCACAACAAAATCAGGTCCTTGCATGGCACTTTATGTGACAAGGTAGGTTTACCTGTGCTTCCCAGCACTCAAATAACCAAAGCAGATGTGTGCTGTTAAACTTTCACTGGCAATACAGTTTGCTCTTTTAAAGTTTATCTTAATTGCCTTCATTTTTACACAAGGAAGAATGGAAAGATCCTCGTAGCACTGGCAACAAGCTCTTAGTGCACAAAGTTATTTTTGCATATAAGTAAATTATGAAAGAGTTTCCTCAAAAAAAGCCCAACCCACTGTTAATTCTTCACAACAGGTGACTGGATACTGTGAGAATGACTTGGTTTATATTGACAAACAGCACATGCAAAAAAAACCCCATTAAACTACTTTTTATTTTAAACCACAGTAAGCCAGTTTGACACAATGCAGAATAAAGAGGGCACATCCACAGGCTTGGCAGAATTACCCAATGAAAAATTCCTAGATATTCCCAGATATTTTGCTATGCAAGGACAGCGTCAAAAAAGGCTGTTTGCTCAGTGTGAGAATCAGAGAATTATTTGTGAGTGTGATAAACATGTGAAGCCGTGGTTTTAGCTGGAACCATAGTTATAGCCAGAACTGTAGTTTTAGCTGGTGTGTAAAAGACTCAGGATGCTCTTACCAAACAGAATTAGTGGGACAATGGAGGTGTGAGACAGGTATTCCACAAGCAGAGCTTATCCCCGAGGGCAGGATGCTCTTATCTTCAAAGATGGAATACTTCAGGACTCCCAAGGGCCAGTAAGATATGCAGAACCAGCCTAGGCCAGCCTTGGAGTCTCTTGACAAAGACAAGGATTGAACTGAATGGAGCTCATCAACAGGACAGCCCGATGAAGACTACCATGATGAAGTAAAACGACCACCAGAGACCCTGACGACCACCGAAAGACTGTATTATGCATGCGGGAGTGGGCGGCAACATGTTAATGAGTTCTCGGAAATTGCATGAATATGTATATCTAAACTGTACAAAAGCTGTACGTCTGGCCTTTTTCGGGGCACACATCAGGTGGAGCTATTCCAGGTGTGCCCAGCGCTGCAATAAAGAATACCTGCTTAACAGACATCAAGGCTATTAAGTTCTGATTTCAGCCTTTTCATGGCATTACATGTGCTAATCGTCAATATTAGCATTTGGAACCATGCGTCATGCACACTAGAGAAATTATGAAGCAGTATCCAAACCAGACTTTTTTGGGCATTCCTTTCACTTAATGAACAAATGCAGCATGCAGATTGCAGAGGGGAGTCAAGCAACAGGCTTTGAGAAAGACCAGGTGTAGACAGAGGAAAATGAGGACCTGAGAAGAGGGCAGGCAGCAGTATGTAGGAGAAGTTGCAGCATTATTACATACGTGGTCATCCTGAAAGAACACAAAGACACATGTGCTTGCTCAGCATACTCCCAAAACATCACTGTACCCTAGCGGAGTTATTTTCAGGAAGAAATTTAGGAAACAGTTCCCTACAGTGAATATTTCTATTTACTCCCCCATGACTTGAAAACTCCTTTACTAACTCCACAGGTTGAAATTTGCTCTAAGTATGTCTTCAAGGAATTAGTTCAATTTGCTGACAGCATAAAGCATCCAGTCACTGAAGTGAACTACCCGGCTGGGTCCTTAAAGGTCTGACAGCATTTGAGAATTCTGGCCTTGACACTGAGGAGTGCTGAGCACCATGCTTGGACACCCCTCTTTTGTCCAGGCATTAACCCAGCTCCCTTTCTGACTCCAGCTATCCTGCACACTCCAGCCAAGGCTGTGCTGACTTCGCTTCAGACTACATTCCTCAGCTCCCAGACCATTCTGTTTGTTTTTCGTCAGAAGCAACAGCCTAAAGCAATGGAAACTGTGGGAATTAGCTGCAGTGTGTGAAATCACCATTTACAGTACTTCACTATTCAGACCTCTCAGACAATATAAAAATTCCTCTCATACGGATGCCAGTTGCTAGTGAGCCCCAGCCTGGACACAGCACATACCCAGAGGGATCCCTGGAAGCACTGAAGCTGAGCAAGAGCAGGTTGTCTCCTTGAATGTAAATGGAAATTATCTCTCTCAAGCAGAAAGGGAAAGTCAGAGTAGAGGAAGGGAGGAAAGTACTTAGCTGCTGTGATGTTGTGGGATTTAGGCTGCCTTACTTTGAAGGGAGCAAAATAAACCTCTTGTAATTATAATGGTGCAAAAAATAGCATGTGCATCTCCTTTGCCTTATCCCTTTGAGGAAAGACTTCTCCACTACTCATGGTATCAAAAACCTGCTGTAAAATCAGTCAACAATACTACTAATGCTCTCAGGTAAGGGAGGAAATCATTTCTGTAACTCTCTTCCCTTCTCGGTAGCCCCCTTCATCAAGTAGCTGCAGGCAGCAATGTTGACTCCACCTTCTCAAGGATGAAAAGAGCCACCTTGCTCAGCTTCTCCTTTTCTGTCACTGCTCTAGTCACCCTTCTTACAACTTAGTATATCAGGGTTTTGCTGGTGCTGGGGAGCCCAAAATGGACCAGACACCCTTCTGCCACCCTGCCACTGCAACAGCCTGGGCTGCAGCCAGCCTCCCTCATCCCAGAATGTCCAGCCAACACCTGCTCAGCTCCTTGTCTGCCATATCCACCAGATCTCCTTCTAAGAGGTAAGATTTCCTTGAAATAAATCTAACTTTAATTTTCTCTACTCCAGTAAGAATCTGGGAAATTAATTTGGAGTTCACGTAAAATCCCTAACACTCAGAGCACTCAGAAAAGGAGGTAGTCTGGATAAGGTTCCATTTTGTTAGCTTTCTGTTGTCGGGACGGCATTAGGACGTGGTCTGGAAAGGAGAGATGTATGTGTTTATGCAGACAACAGTAGCCAACTCAAGTGAGAAATGCAGAGTTCCACAGAAACTCAAGCAGAACAAGTGATGGCCAATCAGACTCTAAACTGTGCTCACCCAGCCAGCATCAGCTATGCTGCTTGTACGTTCACACTAGGAAGCAAAAGTCTTCAGGAGATTTTGTGTTGTGGAATATTGATTACATATTTTAAAAGCTAAAACGACTAGTTGAAATCCCTTGGCACCAGAGGAAAGGCAAGAATTTCCACATAAACTTTGGTGTACAATTCATTTGAGCAGTCTGAGTGGACAACAGATTTACCTTAAGTGATATCAATCCACTTTTAAAAAGTAATGGGGAAAATAACCACATGTGATGCTCACTGAGGAATTAATGTAAAAGATTTCAAAGTGGTTGTCTGATAATGAACAATATTGTGACAAACTAAATAACCCACGTTGCTGCTGCTTCTTGCTGTATAATGCCCTGTTATTTCCAGATTCCTAAAAATGCTATACATTTTTATAATTTATTACTATTATCTCTTGAAAATAGTACTTCAGCTTTTCACCTTCAGCACCATATAAAAGCAGAGGATGCCATAGTGCATTTGAAATACTTCAAATCAAGCTACAAATCCAAATTTAAGTATAAATGCAATCCCTATAAGCACAACTGGTACCATCTTCCAAGTTACCTGCTTGAGCAAAAGGATTGTCAGACTTAGGCTACATCAGATTTCTAGTTGCTCAGAGAAACAAGAGAACATTTGCTTGAGGTCCTGGGGAAATTGCAACCTTGGACAGATACATTAAGGTACAAAACCTGCAGAAATGCCAGCAGAAACCATATCTCACAATCATGAGTAGCATCAATACCATCACGTACCAAGGGTGCAGGCAGGCAACAGTTTGGCAGTGCTTCAGGTTTTCCTGCTTTCTTAGTATGCAGTGAAAGCATACGCTGATTTTTTGACCTTTTCACAGAACAAGCTCATTGAATTACATCTCTTGATGCCACCTGGCTCAATCCAGGCATAACAAATACGCTGTATGTCCAGAATAATTTTAAGTTTTCAGAATTAATGCCAACAAATGTCAGCACTGCTTCTAAGATTTTTCAAACAATCCAAATACAGGGAAAATGGTAAGTCTCAGCTCTGGCATCTTCCAGTTTTTAGGCAGCCCCAAGTTGCTAGTATTTGGCCATTCTAATAAGCAAGGTCAAAAAAAATGGGGGAAAAAAGAATAGATTAATAGCAAATAACAATTAAAAGCAGTTTATAATTGGAAAACACAGAGTACTTTCCCATTTCACTTCAACAGTATCTCAGCATAGGCACCAAGTGTCACTTTGCTGTTCAAGTCATGGCACAAAGATCTGGTGACATGACAAGAGTCTGAGACTCCTTGGTGGCACACTCCTGGACTGCGCATATGAAGTATTAAAAATAACAGAAATAACTGCACTTTATTCAACAGCATAAAAGCAAAGTGCTGGAAAAAATGGAGACACTTCAACATTGGAGGCACTGTAGGTTATAGAGGACTCCTCATCAAACCTCCTCTGCCAGAGCCTGAGGGTGAACTGTGTGTCGGACCGGCAAAACACATAATCCTCGGCAAAACACATAATCCTCGTCCCTTCTCAGCATCTCAGAGAGGTCCCACATGCAAAATCTACATTTTCATGCAAAATTTGAGTAACAAACATACCCAGGCCTGCTACTGACTTGTGCTGCTGTCTGCTGGACAGCAGGGACCACAACAGCCAGGTAGCAAAGCGTCAGCAGGCTGCTGGCTAGTACTAGATGGGGCGTAAACCTTCTTTGGGCAGCTGCAGACCCAAGGATGTACTGCTCTTTGACGTCCCTTGCAAAACAAAGTTTATCCATGTGTAAATCAGCATTTTCCCATCCAAATTTTCCATGAACAACAGATGGACGCTATTTTTCTCAGTTGTTCATCCAGGAAATGCAGACCAACGGTACCTTTTTCAGTGAGCAATGTAACAGAAGATGGATAGAAAAACAGTTTCAATTTCTTGTTCTTCTCCACTGAGAGCACTAGCAGAACAAGAGTATCAGGCATTACGAAAACATTTTTTTAAAAAAAAAAACCTCCATCAGTCTTTCAAAAAATGCGGTACATCATTCTTTTTCTGATTATGACTTTAAAACATGCACATTACTGAAATATTTCATGTCTACTCTCAACTCAGCATTTTTACTATAAACCTTATTAGAAGGAATCCACAAATGTCAGTGAAGGATTCAGAAACATGCAGTGGACTGGATGATTAGTTATAGTAAGTAGCAAATTGTGATCATTTAATCATCTTTTGCATTCCAGTACATGTATATTTTGATGTCCTTAGTACATGTGTATTTTGATGTCCTTAGCATGTGAACTGTCCTCATACACTACAGGAAATATGAACTGTGAACACAAAACAGAATACGTAACACTACGCACACAGATGATCGATTTGATTTCTTTGCCTCTTCTAAGTTCAAGCATACAAGCTATTAACTGCCAACTGCTGTCAGTAAATGCACAGCTGATGTGAACAATTTTTAATAGCCTAAAAGAGCAACCAATTCTCTAAAGAGGAACTAAGAGGATTCTGGCTTAACATCTATTTCCCAAGCGTCCTGGCTACACTGCTTTCTTGAACACAGCAAGTTCCACTAATGAAAATAGCAGATCCACAACAGTACTGTCTCTCTGTCACTGAGAATTTTAAAGTGATTTTTCACTGATGTTTCAAGAAGAAATGTAAAACTGTGTTTTTCACATATGCTTGTTATATTTTTGGAAGGAGAAAGTAAATCATTTTGCACAGGCAGCTTTATAGATAATTTAATCTCCCATTTTGTCCTGCTCTGTATTGACTATAAGTTCTTCAGTAAGCTACAAATTACATTAACTCCCAGGTTTTAGGTCTCAGGGCTCCAGTTAAAGAGTGGGCTTTTTCTGGCTCTCACAATTTCCTAGTTTCTTCTGGAAAGAAATGCCCATTCCATGCTGACCATCCTCAAACAGGTTCTTCCACTGGATTTATTAACTCTATTGGAGTTGTCTTTCTGTCTCCATCTGGTACCTGGAGAGTGTGTCTGCTCAGGTGCATTTATTTATGGTTTCTCCTGAAGTAATCAGTACACATCCCAGACTCTAAGCACGCATGTTTCAAACGTACAAAAACTTATGTGCACAAACACCACATCCACATATCCTGTAACATAGACTCATTAAAAAAAAAAAGAAAGAAAAAGAAAGCATGAAGATTACTACCCTGAAATACACCTGTCAAGACAACAACTTCAGCCTCCTCTGCTCTATGCAGTCTAACAGTATCTAAGATGTCTTATCATTTTAATGTGGCATTTAGGGACAAGGGCATATGTTCACCATATCCTTAATGCTACATGTTATACATGTAGGTAATGCCTCTTCAGATTTGCATTCATTTAACACAGAATTTTGAAAAAAAGCAGTGGTGTGTTGTAAGAGAGGCATCTGGCACTATTCTCCTTCTCAAGATCCCTGCTCCCATACCCAAATTAGATAGTCATTCATGCTCACTCCTTTCTTCCCATCTAGCTCTAACTCTAAGATTGTCTGAAACTCCCCCAGAATATAATTACTTTAACACCTAGAATTTAACTGACTACATTAAAAAAAATATATTGTGCCCACCACACAGAGTTGCTGTTTAAAGAAGCATAACTAGTTACCATAAAGAATTGCTTTGAGAAGGACTAGGGACGCCAGGGTAGGATTCACGAGTGTGTAGTTTCCCAGTGCAAATACATGTACAGTTTTGGGAGGTTCCCATGTTTTATGCATAAAGCCATTAATTTTTCTCAAAAAGCAACAATTTCCCTCTTGCTCTCTGCATGCTGGCACCTACCCGAAGACAAAAGGGAGCACATCTAAGTTATTTTCTAGAAGAAGCGTGATTTATAAGGCTCAGCTCCTAAGGCTTAGTAACTAAATCCTGCCCAACTACCTGTCATGTCCATTAGGCTAAATCATATCCTTTGCAGGGCAAGATCCACCTGGGGAGGAAATGAAAGGTCATTTTGCACCCAGAGTCCAAATCTTCTTGTTCCCTGCAGAAACCTGATTACATTTCATAATCCTAGCCTTAAAATTGCCTGTCCAGACAGTTTTGAGCCCAGTATAGGGCTTCTTTAAACCACTACTCGATGATGCACTCGGCTATTTGCAACAGTGCCTTGAAGTCAGTACAGGGGAGGGGAAGAGGCATTGACAAAGAGCCTCTGAAGGATATTTCTCTCTCTTTTAATAAATCTTTAATAAACCTTCAATAAATCTTTTTAGCTTCTTTATAATAAATCTCTTAATGAGTAAGTCTGGGAGCTCAAGGCTCAGCAGACTGGAAAATCCCAGCTTATATCATGATTTCCTCTCCTCCACACCTTATGGCAAATCCTTCATTGCTCAGAGTACCTAATGTCCTAATTGGTGCTAGCGCATTACTACATAGGGCACCACACACAGATACACAAATCTTAAGGACTTCCATATAAGTGCTCACATATGAGTATCTTAGGGCGTAGTTTACACTTAACTTGCATCTACACTGAAGGAAAGCGTTGTGTCAAAGAAAGGGCTTACTGCATGTGTGCTAGGAGACAGGGAAATATGGATCAAATAATTTAAGTCCAGGCTTACAGCAGGCTTAGCTGGCAATTGCACATACCTCTGCTATAAGGCAGATAATAGGTATAGCTCACAGCCAGAAAAAGTGCTTTTATTTACCAGTTTCTCCCTGCCTCAGTCTGGTGACACCCAATGACCTTCATGTTAAACAGAACTGATGGAGACGGCATAGCTCTTTTCTCCAAAGGTGGGCATAGAGCAACCTCCCTGCCAAGGGAGTATGCATAACTCACAGCTATGCATACTGGAGCTGCCTCTTCTTTCATGTGTGTCAAATACCACATGGTTGTAACAAGGAATTCAGTGGTTTTGATAACAAAACTCATGTCTTAATGGGCTCGAGGAAAAATTCCAGACTGTTACAGAAAGGCAGTTGCCACATATGTGCCTTATTTTCATTGTAACATGAGCTTGAGTCTTTCTTTGAATAGAATTAATAAACACGGTATGATAAAATCCCTCAGTTTTTTTAATTCTTAAAGAAAAATATAGTAATAAATCAAATGATAAAAACCCATTCACATTTACTGTCTTAATAGTGCAGCATAAACTGTGGTATGTTTTTGCTTAATCAATGAAAAGTTGAAGGACTAAGCCATAGGATGCTTGTTTTTCTTGCATGCCTGTAATACCAGTCAAGCAAACATCCTAGTTTCTGACTGCATTGTGAAACTATCTGTAGATATATCAATGAGATGTCACAGTTATTGAGTGCAAATATCCCATGAATGCAACTTGGCTCATAGATGACAGACAAAATTTTATAAGGAATTACCTTTCCAGATGGTGATGCTACTTGTATTTCTCTTTTATTTACTTTCTGATTTAATGTAAAACCTCCAAAAAAATTCAGCTTTGGGGAAACAGAATCACCTCTCTTGATCTGCTGACCACGCTTCTCTTGATACATCCCAGGATGCAGTTGGCCTTCTGGGCTGCATGAGCGCACTGCCGGCTCATGTTGAGCTTCTCGTCTATCAACACCCCCAAATCCTTCTCTTCAGGGCTACTCTCAACCCACTCTGTGCCCAGTTTGTATTTGTGCCTGGGATTAGCCCTGCCCGGGTGTTAAAGCTCATGCAGTTTGCACTGGCCCATTTCTCAAGTCTATCAAGGTCCCTCTGGATGGTGTCTCTTCCCTCAAGTGAGTCCACAGCACCACACAGCTTGGTGTCGTCAGCAAACTTACTGAGGGTGCATTCAGTGCCATCATCCATGTCGCTGACAAAGATGTTGAACAGCACTGGACCCAGAACAGACCCCTGAGGATCACCGCTTGACACTGGTCTCCATATAGACATTGCACCATTGACCACAACTCTTTGAGTGTGACCATCCAGCCAGAAGGCCAACCGCATCCTAGGATGTATCAAGAGAAGCGTGGTCAGCAGATCGAGAGAGGTGATTCTCTCCCTTTACTCTGCTCTTGTGAGACCCCACCTTGAATACTGCATCCAGTTTTGATGCCCCCACCATAAAAGGGACGTGGATCTGTTGGAGCGTGTTCAGAGGAGGACCACAAGGATGATCCAAGGGCTGGAGCACCTCTGCTATGAGGACAGGCTGCGGGAGCTGAGACTGTTCAGTCTGGAAAAGAGAAGAGTTCGGGGGGACCTTAACAGCTGCCTTCCAATACCTGAAGGGAACCTACAGGACAGCTGGGGAAGGACTTTTTACAAGAGTGTCCAGCAATAGGACAAGGGGAAATGGGTTTAAGTTGAATGAGAGTAGATTCAGATTAGACCTTAGGAAGAAATTCTTCAGTACGAGGGTGGGCAAGACTTTGAAATAAATTGCCCAGAGATGTTATGGCTGCCCCCTCCCTGGGGGTGTTCAAGGCCAAGTTGGACAGAGCCTTGTGTATCCTGATCTAGTTGAGAGGTGTCCCTGCCCATGACAGGGAGGTTGGCCTAGATGATCTCTAAGGTCCCTTCCAGCCTATGCCATTCTATGATTCTCTGATTCTATGATCTAGCATCACAGTTTGCAGATAAGGAAATCTTCTAGAAATTAAGGTATCTTTTCATAAACATAAACATCCTTAGGAAAAAAATCTGTACTAGAGCATTACTACTTTAATTTGTCAAGAAACATCTGTCTTACGAGGGATCAAGTTAACGTTCATGTGGCATTGAAGACATTCTCCCATGCTAGATCTTTAGGCTACATTCTTACACCCAGAAACAAAACACTGTTTGGTATCTGCTTGGAAGAAATAACAAGCAGATACAGTTTAAAGGATCTAAAAATCAGATAATGGTCCTAGGAATAATTATGCTGTGAAGAATATATTGGATGTTGAGGTTTTTGAGCCGCTGTCATACATTTTTGTAGGTCTGAATAACTGGGCTAATAATTAATTAGGTCAAGCAATTTCCTACAGTGCAGCAAGTGAGTAACCATTCAGGTCAGATGCAGACTAAAGATCCACTCTTTGACAGAGATTGTCAGTGCGTGCTTTGAATTTGAATTTGCTATTGGTGGCCACAACAACAATACACTAGCTTGGGCTTTGTTTGCCTGTTGTTTCTGAAACAAACAGCACTACTTAACTTTGGCTAATTCAACCAAGCATCTCTTGAGTTTCTTTCTGGCCACCTTCTTTCACCAGATTTTAAGACCACAGCAGTTTCACAACATGAAACCACCAGCAAACAGCTTGAAGCACTCTTCTGGGAGCTTGTCCCACAACTTAGAGCTACACTAGGAACCACTGAAGGCAGTCACAGTGCACAGGTACTCCAAAGTGTTTTGATTATGCTTTCTGCTTTTCAGTGCCAAAGTTGAGCAGAATTACATCCTGTTTCATGCTACAAAACACACCAGAAAAAAACACATGAAGCAGAAGCAGCACTGTCCCTCTGTTTAGAAAAACTAGGGATTTCCTAACAACCAGAATGAAATCTAGGACAATTTTTACTTTCTAGTTTTAGAATTCCCTTTCAAGCTGTGATTTTCTTCTTTAATTTTAGAGGCTTAATATTAATAAACGACACTCTCATGGCTCCCAGGTATGTTCTAACTCCCAAGATAAAGTCGTCGCACTCAAACCACAATCGTAAGTCATGAATTAACCACAATCTTCTCACACTTTACACCACCATCAAGAAAGCAATTACATGGTCCAAGCACTTGGAAGAGTACACTACCACATGGAGAAGGAGTAAAAAAAAAAAACACAATGGAGACAACACAGAGGGGGGATAACCTTAGCAATAGCAACTTGAAAGCAAAATCAAAATTTTTCTTATCCTTATCTGGCCAACACTACTTCATTCCAGCAAACATCTGCTCCTGAGTGAGAAATACAGTTGACACTTGCTTCCTATGAGCCTGTGCAATCTGAAGTGGGACGTGCTCCCAATACAGCTGCAGGAAGGCCACTCAGCATTAGAAGGCAGCAGTGTTTGGCCAAAACAAATTAGCTAAGAGGAGATGGACAGCCTCCAGACCTCCTCACCTGCATGATGGAGAACTGTAGTTGTAAGCCATGTCAACAGCAAATGTGGCAACTACAGTAACTCTAGTTTTCACTCTCAGTTAAAATCACAGCAATGAAACACTGAGTGACTCAAATCATGGCTTTATCTGGTTAATGGTATCAGCAAGGGTTACCTGACTACAAGGTAAAAAGGTATATACCAACTGGCTGCTAATACTCCCTCCAGTAGTACTCCACCATGTAAAGTGTCCTTTGTGGACACCTGTCCCTTTCATCACTTGGCACATGCAAGCTGCTTCAGCAGGGAAAGCCTGAAAATGTAAGTAGATCCAGAAGAGCCACACAGGTAGGTAGCTGTCTGACAGTAAATTTCAACAACAGCATGAAGGCAATTTAAACCAGATTCATGGAGAAGAGGTGGGCACCCCACAGTCAGTGGTGGCAATGGTTCAGCTGCACTGAAATTCTCAGAAAAAAAATTAAGATCAAGGGAAGAAGGTCCAAGGCAAATAGGTAGCCCAAGGCTACCATCCCAGCCAGCAGAGGACACTAATAGAGGGGAGCCAAAAGGCAGTGCTGTGAGAGATAGCATCCCCAGGTCCTGCTGTATCTCTGCAAGAGAAAGGTCTCCCTGTTTGTGGGACTGAGAGGAGAACAATCAGTTTATTGACCTGCATGTTTAGCTGTTGTAGTATCCAATAGCAATCATTTAAAGGCCAAAATGTATGTTTCAAGGATCCGTATTTTACCAGCTAGGCATTGGCTCTAATATTCATGAGTGCTGAGCACAGAAGCAAATGCATCTGCTAAAGATTTCTTTTACCATTTTTCTCCCAAGCATTGTTTCCCAGGCAGTCCAGATCAGGAAGAGGGAAGATCTTGAAGCTTTTCCTTTAGTTACTAGTCCCTACTCACCAGGACACTCCCCCCGCTTGAAATAGCATCCTCTTCACTTGCTCCCTCTAGAAAGTAGCTTCTGAATATGACCAAGATATAAAGAGTACTCTAAGAACTCTGAGCGGCATCACATAATTTATTGCTTGTACTTCTCAGAAGCTATGAATATTCCCAAATTTTCTTCCCTCTGATTCTCAGAACAAATCCACTGAAAGGCACCCAGAATTTCCAAAACATCAGATTGATGTTAGCTGCTTGCTATTCTTGGAAACACCTTTCCCAGCAGTCTCGCAGTTACTCCATCAGTAATTAAGTGAATCTAATCACTCTGCCATGAATCGTTGAGCTGATGGGCTATGTTAGCTAGGAAGTACTGGCAGCCTCTGCTTATTTTAGTGCTATTTGAAGTCATCATGTAGCTATACCACCAAATTATATAGGGAAAACATAGAAAAAAGAGTCACCTCAGAGTGGGAGGTTCGTACATGGATGGTCTTTCCTTCTTTCTCCTGCTTCCTGCTGTTAAAGGAACACAAAGTTCATCTTCGGTTGAGCCTCACGGGACATACTAATATTATTTTATAATGTGCATAACACTGTCAAACATGCTGGCTGGCTAGATTTAGGACAAGAATATTTGTATTTCCACATGAACCCTTCTGAAAATTTTCAGCCACAGCAAGGGAAAATCTGCAATACCCCACCACCTGAACACCAAAAAACAAGTACTGCCAAAGCCAAAACGTTGTCAAATTTGTGGCACAAGTGAAAAAGTTAAAGAATAGCTACATGCTATCTTTCAAGTGGCATTTCTATAACTGATAAATACTTTATAAAGATGAAACTACACTTCCTCATTTTAAAATGTGATGAACTTCTGTCTAATAACAAGTATGTTGAAAATTCATCTTTTAGGAAAAAAAATCCTTTCAATGGAATAAAAATCGTACGGGTACTACACTGAATTGTTAGGTGTGTATACCTAATAGGCAAAAGAGTTTCCCAGGAGGATGCTTGTGGAGGAGATGGGGGAAGGAGTGGAAGAGTTCTAATGTTGCACTGTTTGAAGTTTCAGAAAATCATCACTATATAGATGGATTTTATCAACATTAGGCATAAATTCTGACCTCACGAAGGAGAAAGTTGTTTGTTTTTAAACAAATCCTCATGTATATAAATAAACAACACCAAGTGTACATATACATTTGTATTTATACACACACATCCTTCTACTGAGTATAAACATACCGTGTAGATACTTTCATTATTAAAATGGTGTTGCTTATCACTGGAATAGGATCTGATCTTTTGGGCGTTTCTTCTTACTCTTTACATGTAGTTCTATAGTGCAATAAGATCCACAGAGGAAAACTAACTTGTGATGTTATTGCTGGATTTTCCCCTTGAGAACATACTCTGAAAGCTGCGGTATAACTTATTACATATAAGGCTCTTGGATGCAATCTGGAACAGACTTCCTGACCACGCAGAGTTATTCAAGTCATTGCAATGACTTTACCCCTCAGGAACATTCATGTGTGGGAGTTCGGCAGAGAGGATGTTTAAACATAGCTATTACAGCTAAATTCAAATTTGATAACAGTTTTCAACCTCTTTCCTATTTCAATGTATTATAGTATTTTCCATAATATCCTGTCATAATTGGGCTGCAATCTTGCTTATATGGAAGTTGCTGGGAATTTTGCCACCAGGATCAGGAGTCAGATACAATGCTGCAAAATTCTAAGTAGTAGTTTGTCAGACAAAAGTCATTAAATTTTTCCAATAGATCAAAAAAATAAAATACACCATTAGATTTTTTAAGTATTTGGGAGCTTGCTTCATGCAAATCATTATTGGCACTGGTAGGACAGTCACAGGTTAAGATTAACACACAGGCATTCAACTAAGTTATGTCCTCTTTGCATTAATGAAATCATATTTTTCAGTTATAAAATTGCCTCTTACATAAATATTAAAACACTGCTAGCTAAAAATAAGAACCAGTAGGGCCATATACTCTATCGCAAAATGCTAAAGTATCAAACTACTTTGTGATGGGATTCTGATTTGTTACAAATTTCTGCTCCTTTCTGGGGCAAATTTATTTCAATAATATGTGGAAGCTTTGCAGTGTTGATAAAAATGTAGATTCACCTTCATTGAGAAGTCGATTTTGCGGAGCATTTTAATGTATTTGAAAGGTGAGGTGTAGCAGCACAGACCAGCAGAGCTGCAGCTTCTCAGATCATAAATACTGACTTTCCAAACTAAGCCCCTATAAGACTCTTCACTTATTACAGAATTACACATAAAGAGAAGTGGTTCAAAGACTATAGAGGTGTCACAACATAGTCCTCACATTTGTTCAAGTTATATTCCTATCCCTCTGCAGCGTGAAGCTGGCAGCAGCCAGAAAATTTCTAGTCAGACTCACCTTTTATTCTGAGTGCATACATTTTTTCATCACAGGCAGTACAATACATTTTTTTAAAACAAAACAAACAAAAAAACCCAACAATAACAAAACACCCATATAGTATTATTTACCTTAAAGAATGAAAAGGCAGCTGATGTTGGGGTGGGACCTGACACCCTAGGTTGCAATCTGATCCCAGCACCCATAGTCCTCAGAGAATTCCTATTCTCTCCAGCTCTACCATCCACTCTGCTTATTTTTAATTAACTCTTAGAACTATATTTGAAGTAGATTTCAGTCTCATATACCCTGCTAAACACAGAATCAAGTACAGCCCATCAGAGTGCATCCTGAGCTTCTCCTGAGAAGCCCATGTCTGCATCCACGAAGCTGCATGCTGTTCTCTCTCTCCCATGAGGCTGTGTATTTGGAGGGCGATTCTTCCACTCCAAGTTTACCTTTCTGCTTTGGATTCTCTGTTATGAAATGAACTTATCTGTTCGATGAGATCAGTGAAAGACACACCCAACTATAGTATCCTCCAGTTTTCCTGATGCAGTGTTATTAACCAGAACATTGAAACAGGAAAATAAAACCAAAAACTACAAGTAGTCTCCTGTAAAACATTTGCAAAAAATTACGAAATTAACGTCAGTTCAAGAATTATGGTTCTTTTCCTTACGCAGGCAAAACAATAGCACAGTATTTCGAATATTTTACCCTAACCACCAAATGTTTAATAGCGGCATGGAGAAAGAACAGAAATTAAAGCAACTTCCTAAGTGCCCAGAGGCCATCTGGGGTCAAACTTCCAAGTATTCCCAAAGTTACACAGAGATTAAGGTCAAGTGTCACAACAAACAGCAGTCAACAATCTTCAGTAACTGTGTGGGTGCACTTCCCTTCAAAAAGAATGAATCATCCTTCTTGAAAATAAGCTATATATGAAATATATTAAAATAAGGTCAAACATTAATTCTTCTTTATTATTTAAAAGGTAATATATGGATACCCAAGCAAGGCTTTTCTGAAATAGCTGCATGTGTCACATATCCTAGGTAAAGGATCTATATTCACATAGGACAATTAGTCACATAAATGTTGTAACCAAAGCGTGTGACATCTCTCTTGTGCGTGCACGCTTCTGTGCAAAATAGTAAATACTGCTTTTTTTCCAGCGCTAAGAGAAAGCTTATGGCAACAACTTAGAAACAGTGTTTCAGGGCTGAGAACCGACTCTCTCATCTAGCTAAAAACACCATTAAAATTTACCCTTTACCCTGCAGACGACTGCTGTGACCCTCGCACATCGTCGCATCTTGGCTTGCTAGCCTGCCCCATGCCAGGAGTCACTGAAGTGAGCAGTCCACTGCCAGCCCCAGAGTTAAGTGCATTAGTGCTGAGCAGAGGAGCACACGCCTAGAGCATTCGGCATTTGACAGAGACCCTGCTTCTGGAGATACTTTGCAGAATGGCTGCTCTGACGTGGCTGGGAATTGACAAACCATATCTCCAGGACCTCCTACAGACATAAAGGTGTATAAAGTCCTGCAACACCCGTGTCTTGTAGAAAAGTAATGGAAAATTCTGGTTTGGCATAGCAACTTGTGCACTGTTAGCCAGTGTTGGTTTCATTCCCACTGCTCATCATTAAACTAAACTCTACAGCAATTAAGAAGCAGTGTTACAGTTTGGAAGCTTCCTTGCTCTTCCACACTGATCTCCAAAACAGAGAGAGCGGTAGAAGAGCTGCATGGCGAAGCTGAGAGCAATTTCAGAAGACAATCTGTTGAGCAGCAACACAAGCAGGACAATCCCCTTAAGAAAACATCACTTGTCAGGACATGTCACAGATGGAAAGAAAATCAGGTGTATTGTACTTTAGGTCAATTTTTCTAACGCAACAACTTTAAAGATCATTTTCAAATATCTGAGAGCCTTCAAGGACAGGAGAGGACTGTTCTCTAGAGAGGAGATATACTTTCCAAGGGGATGAAGAGGATGATGGTAATTTACGAAGACACTGAAGATCATGCAAAATTTTCCATTTGACTGCTGTTCACAATAAAACAGGATAGTTCAGCCTATAAATATACGTGCACAAATGCAGAAAAAAAGATAAATTTAATTTAGCAGAGTTCATAGAATTTATATGTACGATTTTTAAGAATCCACCTTAATACCATCTGATCCATAATTTTTTCTTGGTATGTTTTTTATTTCTTGTATTTATATTCCATTAACTACTTCCATCTGCTATACGGTTGCACTACTGGCACCTTCCGGAGAGGTGGGCTTTTTCTGATTTCCTTGATTTTTTTCTTGTACATAGGGATTAATTGCTGTTTATATCTGTTGTCTGCCAACACGTCTTCAAAACTTAGTCTACTAGCCAGAATTGAGATTTTTTTTAAACACTACTTGTTCATCACATAAAATTACAGCTGCTCCTATACTACCTTAAATGCTCTCCAATTTTTAAGTAGCCCTGAACAACAAAATACCTACAGTACCATTAGCATGGTATCACTAAGCTATTCTTTTTAGTTATAAGACAACATAAAGAGCATTTTGGAGTACAACTGCCTACCAGGAAAGCAACTAGAAAGCCTTCTAGATAAATCAAGCAAGGAGAAAGCAAGCAGTCCACTGTAACTTAATCTTACATTCATATATGAAAATTTTTGGCTGCAGAGAATAGTGCTTTTTAAATTTCAAAATAATTTGTAATTTAAATGCAAATTGAAGAAACTATTTGCATATTTACTTTCTCTGCTTGTAATATATATATATTAACTGAGTACAGATCCATATGCCTGTCGAGACATAGGCAAAATCATCAGTGCTCAAGTATATATTCATCTGCTGCCTGTCGTAACTTGTCAGCTTTGAGATGATACCAGTGGAGAATTCTATTAAACATTCATTATCTTTACCTCCTTGCCAGTTTTGCTTCCAGGACCTGTTATAACACCTAAGGATGCCCATTAAAATCCTTCTATATCTTCAGGCTACTTAATACTAAATGGAAATACTTTAATGGGCTGATTCACCTTGGTAGATAAACTGCTGGAAGACCTGAAACACACTAAGTTTTGTACAGCTGATAACACATGCGATTATTAATCCCTTCTTTCTTTCCAGCACACAACATCATGGTTTTATTTTGGCTACCAAAAGACATGTTTCTTTGCCTCTGTCAGCTGGGCATTACTCACAGTTCAGACCACAGAACAATAAAGTCAATATCAAAATCATAGTCGGCATCCTGCATTAGTTCTGCAAGCCTCGTGACTTAATCATTTCAGCTTACTAAATTTAAAATATTTCTAGAGTTTCCCTACTGGCTTCCTGAAAATATTATCATTGTTCACGTTTAATTTCTGGACATAATCACACAATAGAATACTAAGGCCAAAAATAGAGCTTTGCTGACAAACATGTAGTGAGGAGCTGCTGGATAGGTTAAAACTAAATTCCCCAGCTTGAAAGTCAAGGCTTGGCTCAATTCTTCCAAGTCATCATACACACAACTATGTGACTTTACATAATTTGTTAGGAAGTTAACCACATTGCTAGGATAAGTTTAATTTGAATTACACTGAGCCCAAACCTTCTCCTCACTCACGATCATAGAATCATAGAATTGTCAGGGTTGGAAGGGACCTTAAAGATCATCTAGTTCCAACCCCCAGCCATGGGCGGACTTCAGTTCGCTTAAACACTGTAAATAAATCAAACCATAAAAGTTTAAAGTAGAGCATCTGTATCTGAATGAGGCGGATTAAGTTGAGTAGGACAAATATGCGCTATAACTACGTACACCAAATATAGGTGAGGAAACCAAATGTATCTGATGACAGAATACCACGTTCTTTGTTCATGTGAGACACTGAATTAATTAAACAGACTTCATTATTCAACACAGAAACAAAAACAGAAAAGGAGACTATTTGGTTTTTTTCAAAGTTATCTTAACATATCCAACTAGTTTTCTCCAGCCCACTCAAAACTGATGTTGCAAAAACCGTATAGAAATCCAACCTCCTCTTCAAAATATCGTCCTAATGCACAGTCCAGACAAACAAACTGCTAAGAACATTGTCCTCATTCTCCTAAAATATTTTGTTCCAAGCAAAGAACTGTACTCTGAAAAATATGCCATCTATGAAAGCAATAAGTCTTCTTGGCACGGGCTGCCAGAAAAAGTGCAAACTCTCAGACAGAGATGGAGTGCAAAACGCAGCTGTGATCATGTGTGACTTAACATACCCACTGCGTGTCAAGGCACTCCACTAGTTCTGCTGCATATGCCTATACCAAAGCTGGGAGCATCATTAACATGGACTAAGACTTAGAGCATCTCACGCAAACTTGAAAAGTCTGGCGTGCTTAACAGCAACGGGAAAGGCAGACTGGGGTGTACCATAGCCTGCCATCGAAAAGCACATTAGCAGAGTGACAACAGAAGGTGTAAGAAATTAAGATGCCCTTGCTGAGGGCGGGTAGCTTTCCAGCCTTATGTGCGGTAGGACTGTCCTAAAACAACTCCCTAAGAGTGCTATGGTCACCAAACGGGAGGCTGCAGAGGGCAGCACTGCCGTGCACTTGGCTTGCATTACTCAGTACAATACATCACAGGCAATAAAAATGAGACGTTAACTTTATCAGCCTCATGGTTGCATGGATCATAAAATTTCCTTGATTTTAAGGTCTTCCAGAAAACCTGTGGACTCTTAACAGTATCAAGCGTTGTGCATGCTGACAATGTAACTGGCTCTTGACAAGGAAATCTGGGACAAAACCCTTTTCAGTCCTACCCAGGTACCCTCTTTGTGAGACTTTCAGGAGCAAGATTTTTTTATGAGACTGCATGAAGGCTTTGGTCAGTAAGACCAGGATAGTTTGCAAAGGGTAACTGGGGCATGGAGTGGCAAGGACAGGACTGTCATTGCCAACTCTCGGAGATCAGCAAGGGCAGAAATGCTGCTCACTCGAAGGCAGGAAGACATAGGAGAGAGGAAGCAAAGGCTCATCAGGGATGAATAGGGGATTGCAATTCTCTCCCTTCACAGGACAAAGACAGCTGGAAAAAGCTACCAAGTACAGGAACAGCCAAAGGCCTACGATGCCACAGGATACAAAATCTGAAGGAAATTGGAAGCAGCAGCAGCAAAACAAGTGGTGCTCTCAGCTAATTGCCTGGCACCGTATCAGGGCAGAGTTCAGCCTGTTTACAAGGACTTTACATTCTAGAAGTCTTTACATACTACTTTGTCATCTCCCTCAGCAGAATGAATATATGGATTTGGAGAAGCTGATCTGTGATTATTTTGATTAATTCTAAGCATAGATGAACTATTCAGAAAGTCTGTTTAACAGCAGAAATTAGGAGAGAAGTTCTTTGTACTATTGCTGAACAAAATATTGCTGTGGGTCCCAGACAGAGGACAGGCATCACTGCCTCAGACACAGAAAAATCCATCTTAGATTTAAAACTCATTTTGTTTAAGCGCTGGCCAAGATCAATCATTTAAGTATATAAATTAGCAAAGTGACCACTAAAAGAACTGCCACACACTCAACATAAAATGGATCTCACCAACAATTAAAAAAAAAAGCCATTTTCACATTACTGTTAGAGAGAACATGAATTCTACTGAACAGTAGGGCTGTACAAAACTTTGATATATTTCTTTGCAGCATCATGCCACTGAAGGAGGAAAGGGCAAGATGCAGAGCTAAGCACAGTATTTAATTTTTTACTTATTCTCTTCAGAAACAGAAGCAGGTGAAGTACAACAGACCTCCAAGGATGTATTCCAGCTACAGCAAGGCTGAAATCATCCAGAAGCTTTTGGTAGAGATTTTAGTTGGACTCTGAACTGTATGAATCACCTGCTTTAGAAAATATCAACGACATTGATATTAAAACAAACAATAATTAAACAACATCAAGGAATATGGACAGTGACCAATTAAAATGGAAGTTTTAAGTTCAAAGTCACGTAACACATCACACTTGTCTCAATTTCACTTATATATTAAGAAGCACAAAACACCTTAGGAAAAACATTATGCATTACTGTCTCTATTTTAGATACAGGGACTCAATCAAAGGCTAGCACAGTTTGAAGGGGGTGTTACACATACCATCCAGCACTAGTAATTACTAATGTGCATCTCTGCATGACAGATTATATCTTTTCACACAGCAGTTTAACCTGTTTAGTTACAATGTCTTCAGTCAGACATTTAATTACTATGGAATAAAACCCTTATTAAATCTCTTCGTCTTCCTTTGTTAGCACAAGGCAACTTAGGAATGTGACCAAATCTTCAGGGCATTTCCAGAGGAGTAAGTATTTTCTGTTTAGTTTAAATAACATGTTGACATGTAGATGATGCTGTCAAAACAGAAAAGGAATTAAAAGAAAGCTAACGCATGTGAATCCAACAGGACTTAATGGTACTTCAAGAGCATAAACCTCAGTTATCCCAGCTCCCATGTCAGCACTTTCTGTCAAACTTATCTGAATTGTGGTTTTATCACTGAGGTACATACCCAAGAGATCAAAAACACTTTCAAGTGGAAAATGGCTTTCACGTTATTCTTCTCCCATCATCTGCATATGTGGACAAAGCTTTACTCAGAACACAATAAATCAACATATACACGTGCACCTATTTCAGCACCTTCTTTAAGAGTTCCCACTTCTCCACAAATCTATGTGGCTTTAAAAAGACTGACATATTTAGGGGGCTGGTTAGCTCAGTGGTTTGAGCAGCGGTGCTGGCAACAAGGACCAACACCGAGGTCACGGGTTCGATTCCCGCTCGGTCCCCATGTGTTGCCTGGTCTAGTCAAGAGGTGGCGTCCCTGCCCTAAACAGGGAGGTTGGACTAGATGATCTCTAAGGTCCCTTCCAGCCTAGGCCATTCTATGATTGTATGATATAAAAAGCCTTTGGGGATTCTTTAAATGGGTTTTAGTGCACTGAAGTCTAACTCACCATTGATGAGGCTTTTAAATGACAATCCCAAATATGCATTTGGAGTCAACAGAGCAATTACAGCATTTTAAATAAAAGCAGATTAGCTATCACAAAAATTTACAAAGATTAATAATATGAAACCATAATAAATGGATTTGCAATCATTTGTGGCAAAATACTGCTCTTTGATGCATAGGGATTGCTTCTAGAGATATGCAGAAAGAGCAAACCTCTGGAGGGAAAACAGGCTTGCCCATGGACCCAGCTCCTGACAGAACAACAATTTTCTAATGTAGCATCTGGGGCTCTCCTACGAGTGGCATGATCTCATGCCACTTTTGAGAATGAACTGTTGAGTGTTATAATTGTGTGTGGTGCACCATTTTACATATTCACAATACATTTTAATTTTAATTAAAGCAGAATTAGGGAAGACACATCTCTGTCTTTTTTTAAAGATCATGAGGCAGCACAGATATATATAAAAAAAAGAGATAAATGTTTATATTTTAGTAATCATAGAAAATGTATTTGTCAACTAATTTCTTGGTTTGTACATCTAGGTTCTTTATGACTTTCAAGATACAGACACATTGTAATAATATTTCATAAACATTAACTGCAAGGTAATTACACATATAATTCCAGGAAAGCAAAACTACAGTTATCTGGAATGTGCCAAAACATATCCCTAACTATTCCCCATTCCCCATGATTTCTGCATCAAGCACAGCAGTGGAAGAGAGAGAGACATCAAGGAGAGCCTCGCTTTATCTAACACTTGTAGCTAATCACCACCTGCAGTGTATCTGGCACCGCATATCAAACAAAAAAATAGACATCCGATAAATAGAATGGGAGAAATTTTGGAACAGTTGAAAATGGCAATGGTTTCAAATATCTATCATTGGCAAAGCTAGACCCTTGTGTTGGCATTGTCCGAAATGGAACAGATGGAAGCTAAACATGCTTTTATCCATCACAGGCCCTTAACAAACTGCAGGCTGGTCTCCCTGCCTGGATTCTCTTTCACCATTTTAGAAGTGATCCTCTGCAATATCGCAAATGGAAAGATAACGTACGTTTGCAGGAACAAGTTTTATACTATGACAATTCTTTTGTCTTTGCCATAGGACATAACAAGGGTATGGCCCAAATTATTTCATGTTCCCCCAACATAAACACTCTCCTATAGATATCTTTTTGGTAGCTGATTGTTCAACTCAATTATTCATTCTTCTTAGCTCCAACTATTATTGTCTCTCATACCTTGATTTGACTGTTTGTCTTGCCTGCTGCTAGAATTACATTCTGCATCCTATTTCCACAGCCGAGATACTAGTATTTTGTTCTCTGAGCAAAGATGTACCTAGTGGTTTAGCCAGTTTATCTGAAGTTTTCCTTAAGCCCCTGCTCTCTCTGACTCTATAAAATAAGATCCACATTTAGAGATGACTGTAAGCCACAACACAAACTGAAAGGCATGAAGCTGCAGATGCCCTGTCCTTCTGAAGGAAACCAGACCCTAGTGTAGTTAATCTTGTTTGAGGATGTTTATCCAAGTTCAGCAAGGTCTCCAGTGAGCCAGTTCATTCACTCATCAGCTCATGTAAACCTCCTGTTACTACCCCTCTAATATTACTAAGAGCTTTATCCGTGATATTGTCCCTGACAGGCACATTATTCCCCCATGGTTTGGGAGCCCCTTGCTAGCCTCACAGGTGAGCAGGAGACACTTGCTCCCGATGAAGCACATCCTTTCATGGCAAGAGCAGAGAGGCACGTGGTGTCCAAGGCACCCCCACTCCCTCTCCCCTAGCACTTACACCACTGCAGAGCGCAAGGCATAGACATGGTTGCTATTTTGCCACCACATCCCTCCCGCTCCTATCTCTCACTGAAGACTGCAGCCCAGCAAGCACGCTGCCAGCTCCTTCGGCCAAGGACGAGGACAACAATGCTCTCTGTGCTCTCGCAGCCGAGTCATGCCAAATGGTAGCAGATGGCATCTTGCCCTTGCAGACCCCGTAGCTGTGGCACTGTAGTCGGCAAGCTGCAAAGATCACTGTTCCCTGAATGTTTTCCCTCTCCCTCCTCCACACTGGCATGCAGCAGACTGATGAGGCTGTCACATTTTCCATAAGTGCCCTGAAATAAGCCCTTTGCAGAGCAGATCCTCCTGCCAGCCTTGGCTGCACACAGCCTACACATGGGCGAAAGGGCAGGCACCGCCTGCAACGCAACGTTGGCTGCCCAGTACAGCTAGTTTCAATCCAGAGCAGCAGTCCCTCTCCTCCCCCAGAAGAGACTGACGAGTCTAAAGCAGAAGTCAACATAATACCATCAAGCACTGCTCCTTGGCATTATTCCTTCATTAATCACCATCGAACTGCAGACCAGCTTCACACAGACCTGACAGTCAACCTTGTGTTTATAGTTTGAATATATCTCTTCACAAACATACATCTATCACATATTCTTCCTTGTTATTTCTTACAGAAAATAAAAGCTAACCACACACTAAAGTTATGAATATAGTGGGGATCTGAAATATAGCACAGAAGATTAAGATTTTACAACCAATTATGCCCATTAACTTTGTAAAAGATATACAACTTAATTAGTAGAGATATCTGTCTTCAGAGGTAGCAGTACAAGCTACAGCTTCATGAGGAGAGATGAGACAATGTCGCCCTGAGCACAGAGATTCACATCCCACAGAACGGTTTTCCTTTTCTGCCAAAGGGAAGGAGACAGGCTAACCCAGCTTTAACATGCTGAATAATAGATCAGCACCTGCCATTCTAAGTGGGACACCACCAGCTATTTGACAGAGTAATTATATGAGTTTTAACTGATTTACTTTTCACATCTGCAGATGTTCTTGCTGAAAATGGCAACAAGCATGAGAGTTTCATTATTATTATTACGACTACAGATGACCAGCAGACATCTGTACTACAGAACATCTCACCAGATAATGATATCTTGAAAGTCTACACTTTGCAGCATCCTGCCATAATTTTCCTTTCCCACTTCTTCCTACAATGCTATTTTCATTACTTAGTGTAATGAAGTACAGATTGTCTTTTAACAACTGAAATACAGAAAATACATACAGGCAATTGTAATAAAAACATCATAATCTTATCATAAAACTTTGCATATTGACTAAAGCTGATGGATCTTCAATTCTATGAACAGAGGCAGACAGAGAAGTAATCATTATCATAATGCATCAAAATAATGTCAGCGTTATAGATATTTCAGAAAAATCTGTTCTCAAAAAGCTTGAGTTACCACTGTCACTGATTTTTCCCAGTACTGTCTTGTATTTGTTTGGGAGCCTAAGGTTCAAGCTTTGTTAAATGCCAAGGATACTGCTGACATGAAACAAGATAAAAACTGAAGCCCTGAACAGGGATTCCAACACAGAATTATTTATTACTTGAAGCTAGTATCTGTCAAAGATACCCTTCAGATAGCTATTGTATTTAGGAAGTTCAAAGGCATTTCGTTTCTTTTGGGACAAAATTTGTGTGTACACACCAGAGAATGCCAGAAGTATCACACACATGATTTTGTATTGGCAAACAAAATGGTGTGTCCCTGGCATATAGTTAATGGACATATCACAGATATTACTGAAGATCTACTATAGCTTCACGAATCATTGAAGCCATACAATTGGGGAGTGATTTACCTTCAGGCCCAGAGAGCCTACACTATCAAAGTTTAGGAAATTCCTTTTTCCTTAACAAAACAATGGAAAAAACCAATATTGTTTCCCCTCCATTTCCCAAATCACTATAAAAAATTGTTAGAGCAACAAGTTCTCATTCCAGTTATCTTTCTCACTTCCCAGAGGCTATCTGGATTCACAGGAGCTATTCTCTGCGTGTCTGGCACTATGTAAGCCATTTGCCATTCTTAGTTCAGAGACAACAACACTTCCCATTTATTTTTGTACTTTCCTAAATCTAAAACAGCGTGGTGGTCCTTCTGCAAAAAGCTGTGTTGATTGTCAAGCTCCAGTGCCACCTGCAGTGCTAAGGTGGAGAAAAAAAGGTTCACGATTGCTGTGATTACCACCAGTGGCATTCAAAATAGGGTGGGAGTGAACCACGTCCCCAGACGTAATTGTCATGACATGAGCTACATCCTGCTAAGGAGAAATCTGGTGTATAGGTACACTGAGGGTAGAAGATGTTCACCACAAACTCAACCTCTGACTTTGCTTTTACACCACCTAAGTTTTTAAAGATGCCGCTGCCATTATGTTTCAAACTCTTGTATGTAGCAGATGTCCTTCAGAGTGACACCAGTGGGTCACACAGAGGAGCTTGTCCAAATGAATGATATGCTAACTTAACCTATGAAGAAAACACGCATCAGAAGACATGTATCACATGTTAAGCAGGGCAATAAAATCAGTCTCCTCTAAACTAAAACACACAAGTGAAATGTAACTTCAGTTTTAGTTTTATACACCGTGCTTGAGTAATGGCAAAGGCAGGCAAAGAAACTGCACTCATTCAGAATTTTTATAGAATCTATGCAGTCTTCTACCACATGAAATTAATGCCACTGAGAACAGATGACTAAAAAGTAAGTGTAATTACAAGAAAGAAAATGAAAGCTGCAAGTGTTCAGGAGTTTTAAGCAGTGCTTCATCTGCCACCTATCTTCAAAGGAATAGCATTGGGGAAGCAGACAGTACTACTACTTCTAACACAAATATGCATGCTTCTAACTTAGAATGTGTTGTCACTCCCAAAGATAGAAGGGATTCAAGATAACAGGGTTTATATATGAAAATTTGTAATGGTTCATGTTTCACTAACTTCAAAGTTACACAACAAGCCATATGAGTGAGGACAATTTGTTTATATTGCACATCCTGAACACCTCAGAGAAGACATTTAGAAAGGGCTGCGGTTTAATTTTCTTTTAAATAATTCTTTCATCTTGATTTAATTTCTTGAGCTTTCAAACTAAACTGCTATGATTTCTGTGAGATTAATTTTAGGCTAAAAATATATCTATGAATTAATATTACTACATTTAAAGAAATTACATTTAAATAAACTATTTGGGGCTCTTTTATGCCAGATACAAGCGCTGGAGTTCTACCAGAAAAGGGACCACATAATCTAATTGGTAAAAGGTGCCCAATCTACCCTCACAGGATATACAGGACATTTTCTGGTGGTTTCTTAGTTGCCCAAGACTGAGTTTTCCATATGAAACAGACGATCAAAACTACTCATATCACCCTGCAAATATGTGTCACAACCCTGGTCTTGCCTTCCCCCCCACCCCCCCACCCCAGACCGCTAGTGTAAAGGTTATATAAACTTCTTCCTAGCTACCACTAATTACATTTTCTAAACATGATTAATTTGAAAGGCTTGTACATCTTGCAGGGATGCAGGTATCGTCTCAAACATGCATGGACATGAGGCCACACAGAGGCCGTAATCGTCACTGCTGGAACCAGAACAAAAAGCAGGTATCTTGAACCTGATGCCTTTCCCCAGTGTTGTTCAGTAGCCAAAGGCACAAAAACCATGGCTAAAAGGGATATTACATGCATTGACCTGTAGGGAACTGAGCTTGAAATGAGCAGATTTTATGGTGCCAGCTTGGTGTGACCTGCCATCTCCTTTCACAGGGATGTAGGACTGGGGATGGTTTGGGTTTTGCTTTTCTAAAAACTGTGAAGAAGGCAAACTTTTCACAGGCACGTCAAATATTTGTGCATCATAAGAGTTCATTCTCACTGAGCCCTCACCATTAACTTTGTGAGAAACAAGCAGTGAGCTTCATCTGGCTTCATTTCTCTGGCTTGCTGACTCCACGCATTTCTAAGGTTCACTTAAAAAGAAAAAAAAAAAAGAGCAGTTTAGAGTTGTTATAGATACCTTTGAAGGATAAGAATGAGACAGATAGTGCCAATGTGTTGACACACAGAGAGATGGCTCCCTACCAAATACATTTTTGAGAAATTGCACTGTTAATAAGGATGGCAGCGTGTTCAGGAGATCTTTAACAGGAAATGAGCGGTGCTCAAAGCTTCTTTAGCACAATATGCCATTACACAGAGATATCTATGCACAGCAAGGCTGGTGCCCATTTGATTAAACAGCCTGCTCCCTCCAAGAGATATCAGAGGTACAATTAGTTCAGTCGGCAGTATCAGCAATGCCCTTGAGGTCCTGTGCTCCTAACAACTAATGAAGAGGCACTGCTGGCTGTCAGCGCATACAGGGGAGGCATTCATCTTTGTGGCAGCACCAATTAAATCCACCAGGGTCACACCAGGAGGAATTGATAGGAATTGAGCACAGGGAACAAGTCAAAGCAGCTGACTGGTTTAACACTTTATTTTTGGGTTTCATATCATGGAGAAAAGAGAATCAATTTTGTGCTAGCCATGATGATGGTGAAGGGAATACAGAGCATTTGCATGACAGCAAAGGTAGAGTATCTCAGTGCTTGGGTGTGCATGCACGTGCACAGTGGAAAGTCGTTCTTTGCAGCAGAGCAAATACATAAACAGTTTGCTTGTAAAGTCAAGAGAAGGGAATTTTCTTAGTGCATTATATTCCTAAAAATCTGCTAAGCCTTCAGGGAAAGCTACTTGCCATACATGTGGGTGTATCCTCTCCTTCAACATAGCAACTACTCTTGAAAAGAAAAGGCTGGGAACTCTTGCCACTTATTTCTCACAAGTTTATATCCTTACGGAAAACAAACAACTCCAAAACAACAGAGTCCAAAACTTTCTAAAACATTTCCACCCCTGAGACATCACGTTGAATTACACCAGTCACAGTCAAACATGTCAGCTAATCACCTGCCCCATTTGGTGCTGCACTGTGGAGTCCAACCTTTTCCATGCCACAGAGGCCCTGCTGTCATATTACTTCTGGAACTGCAAATTATTGATATCAGAAAAGAATACTGAACTAGAAGCTACAGTAAGTATCTGGTAAACTAAGGTACATAAGAACACTACAAATTAAATTTCTTGTTTAGCCAAAAAAAGATTAATCTGTAATTCTTGTTTTGTCTTATTTGTGTCCCTTAGGGAAAAAAGTGAATGTCTCTTAGGGAAAAAAGTGAACACATCAAATCTACATTTTTCAGGCTGTCATGGACCTTTTATTAAAAATACTGTAAATGAGTAAGTGACAATAATTATCACCTACTGTGGCCTTCCCATTTCAGATGTCTGAGAACTCATGGCGAAAGTCTCGAAGAACTTAATCTGCTAAGCATGGTGTTATCAATAGTGAACTGGAGAGTTTTTAATAACTTTACAACACACTGGCAGCCTTTTATCTTCTCAAACCTCACAACACACTTATGGAGGGTAAAGGGCCTGTTTACTGACAGTGTAATCAGTGTGACACAAACATATGCAAAACAGATCCTTCCTGACTCTCAGGGATGGGTGTACAGACTTAAGTAAATCTAAGCTGACTTAAATATAAGATAGCTATCCTGCAGAAATAAAATAACATCATCCCCTGGAACTAAAAAATTCATGCAGGAGTGAATGCCTACTGCAGCAGGAGAAGAAAAACAGATTATTATCCAAGCTTTTATGTAAAGGAATCTTTAAAAAGAATACCACAAACCCACCTCATGCTCTCTACCAGATCGCTTAATCTGCAGGAAACTTCATTTGCCATATGCTATGCAATTAAAACAAAGAAATAAAGGAAAAGGCTTGTGGATACCTCTTTTTTTTCTGACTAATGAAAAGATAATTTTAACGATTTCAACGTTTTGGGACTTAATATTTCCCTCTGTTGCAGAGATTCTCTAATAGAGCCACAGGCTATTGGAAAATACTCTGTAGCCAAGACTTCACAAGTCCATAAAATCAGCACAGAAACCTGATGAAATATTGCCCACTGTTCTGAGAATGCACAGCATAAGAATTTCATGCTAGAAAAATGAGATTCAGATTAAGCTGTGAACTGCAACAACTCAAGTCCTCCAAAATAATACAAAAATACTTTGTAGGGCACTCTCCACAACAGCATTGGGGACCGCTTTCCTAAAAACCAAAAAAACTCAACCAAACAAACAAAAACCCCAGACCCTACTGCAGACATCTAAATTATCTTAAAGTAACTCTTATGAGAAAAGTTGTGATGCAAAAGCAGCCAAATGTTTGAAGTGAAGAGTGCCAGAGTATCAAGACTAAGTCCTGAGACAGGCTTGTACACGGCAGTCCAGTGAAACTGCTTTTGTTTCAGATCCTTCCCAGCTGAAGCATTTGTGAAAGTAGCTTAAGCATTTTAAGTACACGTCATGTTTTGATTTATATCTTGTACTTCTACTTGAAGAAGCAGAAGTTAGTTGTCTCATGGCAGCAATCTGCTTGGCCTGATTTCAATTAGTACCACAAAGGGAACCAACATTGCTGCTGCACAGCATCACTGAGAAACTGCTTTCTGAAAAGATGTACATACAGAAAAATTGTGCACACAGAGAGCTCATCAAAACCAGAATAAAAATAGTGTAGTTTTGGTCACCAGTATATTTGGACTTGTTCTCTTGACCACAGCTCTCAGGCCTGACAAACTGACTCTACACAAATGAAAGCATACAGTGCTGAAGGTAATTCCTGCCTTCTGTGTTCCCCATCACAACTTAAGGAAGGCATTGCGTTCTCTGACAGGAAGGGAGATAGCTTAGGACCCATACACACATGGGATCTGCAGACATCCAAGTGCAGAAAAAAGCAGCAGCAGAGACTACAAGTAACTTCCCTGAAACATCAGAGTTATTTCCTAAAAGTCTGGATAACCCCTAAGAACGAAACCATGCCTTAAGCCACATAACTAGGGGCTGAGCTGAGAATGCTTTCAGAGGGATGAACAGACTTTGGTAACTCAGCACTACCAAAGCACAAATTCAGCCACACAAATAAACAGGCTGGACTATACTTTGCCAGTGGTGAAAAATGTAGGACATATAAACAAAGTTTACAAGCAACAGACTACACAAGGAATAGCAAAGATCAACATGTGGAAATGTATGTTTTAGTTTAAACAGTACTAATCAAGTATTAACACTCATACAACTGAACAAGTCATCAGAGGAATCTTTGAGCTAATTGAGTCTCTAGGGGAACTCATGCCTTAGAATAGAACAGATCACATGCTAGCAAGCATGGTCCTATAAGTAAGCTTGTCTTTGGTGCTGTTTTCTCATGAAATCTGCACATAACACAGGACAAAGAAATACAATTCAGTATGATTCAAATGGTGAAATACCACTGAAGTGGTAATCTGGCTTCTTACCTGTGAGGCCAAGCCATAAAATGATTTATCATTCTCAAAGAGCAGGACATCAGCCACCACATAAGGATCTCACATAACAGTAACTGGGGAGGTTGCAGTATGAGCAGTTTAGTTTCCAGGATCAAAGTCCAGTCAACGATGAAGCACATTCCTTTATCCATGCAATAACCATCATATCTTCTAGGCAGTTACCTACCTTACTCCTATTATTTTGAGCTTCTGAGTGCATCAGAAGACAAGGATTCAAACGCTGGGAGCTCCTACAAGCAGCCAGACATCCTTGGGAAAGCCACAGCTGCTAGCACAAAGGCTTTCCACACTGCCCTTGCTCAAAACGCCTTCAGGCAGCAACCTTTGGAAAGTCCAGGGGACTCCAAAAAAGACACTCAAGCCGTGTGTGAAAAACAGTGGATAAGCCTGAGCTTTCCATATCTCTGTGCTCAAAGTGAATGCAAACGCCTTCCCTCATTACACCCGCATACCAAGATAAAAAACTCAGGTTTCCTTTAGAAAGGAACAAACACACAGAATGAGACTTTTATCTTCTAAATAAAACTAGTAGCAACAAGCCAATAAAACACAATCATTTGAACAAACCTAATTACAGAATGTGGCTGTATGTGCACTAAAAAGTTAATTATTTAAACTCTCTTCATGCTTCTGTTGACTATGAAACATTCCTCCAAGTACAAGAGAAGCTGTTAATAACCACAGTCATCACTAATCACCTCACAATTATTTTGCAGACGACATCAAGTTAGGTGGGAGTGTTGATCTGCACGAGGGTAGGGAGGCTCCACAGAGAGATTTGGACAGATTGGATCGACGGGCCAATGTTAACTGTATGAGCTTCAACAAGGCCAAGTGCCAGGTCCTGCGCTTGGGCCACAACAACCCCGCATAACACCACAGGCTTGGAGAAGTGTGGCTGG